>NC_073255.2:123768333-124071363 GCF_029289425.2 Pan paniscus
CAGCTATCTCTATAGACATGAAAATTTCTACACCGCTATCTGTATAAACATGGAAATATCTACACTGCCATCTGTATAAAGATGGAAATATCTACACCGCGAGCTGTAGAAACATGGAAATACCTACAAAGTCATCTGTATAAACATGGAAATATCTACACAGCCATCTGTATAAACATGGAAATATCTACACAGCCATCTGTATATACATGGAAATATCTACACCGCTATCAGCATAAACATGGAAATATATACACAGACATCTGTTTATACATGGAAATATCTACACCACTATCTGTATAAACATGCTAATTACTACACCGCTATCTGTATAAATGTGGAAATATTTGCACCGCCATCCCTATAAACATGGTAATATCAAAATCGCGATCTGTATAAACATGGAAACATCTACATCATGATCTGTATAAACATGGAAATATCTACACCGCGATCTGTATAAACATGGAAATATCTACACCGCCATCTCTATAAACATGGAAATATGTACACCCCTATCTGTATAAACATGGAAATATCCACACCGCTACCTCTATAAACATGGAAAAATCAACACCGCTATCTCTATGAACATGGAAATATCTACACCGCCATCTCTATAAACATGGAAATATCTACACCACGATCAGTATAAACATGGAAACATCTACACCGCTATCTGTATAAACATGGAAATATCTCCACTGCTATCACTATAAACATCGAAATATCTACACCGCCATCTTTATATACATGGAAATACTTACAAAGTTATCTCTATAAACATGGAAATATCTACATCGCCATCTGTATAAACATGGAAATATCTACACAGCCATGTGTATATACATGGAAATATCTACACCGCTATCTATATAAACATGGAAATAACTACACTGCTATCTGTATAAACATAGAAATATCTACACCACCATCTACATATCCATGGAAATATCTGCGCCGCCATCTGTATAAACATGGAAATATCTACACGGACATGTGTGTATAGATGGAAATATCAACACCGCCATCTCTACAAACATGGAAATATCTACACCGCTATCTCCATAAACATGGAAATATCTACACTGTATTGTGTTTAAACATGGAAATATCTACACCGGTATCTGTATAAACATGGAAATATCTACAAAATGATCTGTATAAACATGGAAATATTTACAACGCTATCTGTATAAACATGGAAATATCTGCAACGCAATCTCTATAAACATGGAAATATATACAAAGCCATCTCTATAAACATGGAAATACCTATACAGTCATGTGTAGGAACATGGAAATATCTACACTGCCATCTGTATAAACATGGAAATCTCTACACAGCCCTCTGTATAAATATGGAAATATCTGCATAGGCATCTGTATAAACATAGAAATATCTGCACCGCTATCTGTATAAACATGGAAATACCTACACCGCTGTCTCTATAAACATGGAAATATGTACACCGCTATCTGTATAAACATGGAAATATCTACACTGCTATCTCTATAAACATGGAAATATCTACAAAGACATCTGTATAAACATGGAAATACCTACACAGTCATATGTAGCAACATTTAAATATCTACATTGCCATCTGTATAAACATAGAAATATCTACAAAGCCCTCTGTATAAATATGGAAATATCTCCATAGGCACCTGTGTAAACAAGGAAATATCTGCACCGCTATCTGTATAAACATGGAAACACCTGCACCGCTGTCTCTATAAACATGGAAATATGTACACCGCTATGTGTATAAACATGGAAACATCTCCACGGCTCTCTGTATAAACATGGAAATATCTCCACCGTTATTTGTATAAACATGGAGATATCTACAGCGCCATCTCTATGAACATTGAAACATCTACACTGCTATCTGTAAAAACATGGAAATATCTACACCGCCAACTGTATAAACATGGAAATATCTACACCACCGTCTGTATATACATGGAAATACCTACAACACCATCTGTATACACATGGAAATATCTACACAGACATCTGTATAAATATGGAAATAACTACACGGCCATCTGTATAAACATGGAAATATCTACACTGCCATCTGTAGAAAGATGGAAATATCTACACCGCTATCTCTATAAATATGGAAATATCTACACCGCCATTAGTATAAACATGGAAATAGCTACAAAGTCATCTGTATAAACCTGGAAATATCTACACAGCCATCGATATAAACATGGAAATATGTACACAGCCATCTGTATATACATGGAAATATCTACACCGCTATCTGTATAAACATGGAAATAACTACACCGCAATTTGTATAAACAAGCAAATATCTACACCGTAATCTGTACAAACATGGAAATATCTACACCGCCATCTCTATAAACATGGAAATATGTACACCCCTATCTGTATAAACATGGAAATATCCACACCGCTATCTCTATGAACATGGAAATATCTACACCGCCATCTCTATAAACATGGAAATATCTACACCACCATCAGTATAAACATGGAAACATCTACACCGCTATCTGTATAAATATGGAAATATCTCCACTGCTATCTCTATAAACATCGAAATATCTACACCGCCATCTGTATAAACATGGAAATACTTACAAAGTTATCTGTATAAACATGGAAATATCTACACCGCCATCTGTATAAACATGGAAATATCTACACAGCCATGTGTATATACATGGAAATATCTACACCGCTATCTATATAAACATGGAAATAACTACACCGCTATGTGTATAAACATGGAAATATCTACACCACCATCTACATATCCATGGAAATATCTGTGCCGCCATCTGTATAAACATGGAAATATCTACACGGTCATGTGTGAATAGATGGAAATATCAACACCGCCATCTATACAAACATGGAAATATCTGCACCGCTATCAGTATAACCATGGAAATATCTACACCGCGTTCTGTATAAACATGGAAGTATCTACACCGCTATCTGTATAAACTTGGGAATATCTACACCGCTATCTCTATAAACATGGAAATATCTACACCGTGATCTGTATAAACATGGAAATATTTACAACGCTATCTGTATAAACATGGAAATTTCTACACCGTTATCCGTATAAAGATGGAAATATCTACACCGCTATCTGTATAAACATGGAAATATCTAAACCGCTATCTGTATAAACATGGAAATATCTACACCGCGATCTGTATAAACATGGAAATATCTACACAGTGATATGTATAAACATGGAAACATTTTCAACACAATCTGTATAAATATGGAAATATCTACACCGCTACCTGTATAAACATGGTAATATCTACACCACCATCTATATAAACATGGAAATATCTACACCGCCATCTGTATAAACATGGAAATATCTACAACGCCATCTGTAGAAAGATGGAAATATCTACACCGCAATCTGTGTAAACATGGAAATATCTACACCGCGATCTGTATAAACATGGAAATATCTACACCGCTATCTGTATAAACCTGGAAATATCTACACCGCTATCTGTATAAACATGGAAATATCTACACAGCTATCTCTATAAACATAGAAATATCTACACCACCATCTGTATAAACATGGAAATACCTATACAGTCATCTGTGTATACATGGAAATATCTACACCACCATCTGTATAAACATGGAAATATCTTCAATGCCATCTGAATACACATGGAAATACCTACACGGCAATCTGTGTATAGATGGAAACATCAACACCGCCATCTGTACAAACATGGAAATATCTACACAGCTATCTCTATAAACATGGAAATATCTCCACTGCGGTCTGTATAAACATGGAAATATCTACACCGGTATCTGTATAAACATGGAAATATCTACACCATGATCTGTATAAACATGGAAATATATACACCGCTATCTGTATAAACATGGAAATATCTGCACCTCTATCTCTATAAACATGGAAATATGTACAAAGACATCTGCATAAACATGGAAATACCTACACAGTCCTGTGTAGGAACATTTAAATATCTACACTGCCATCTGTATAAACATAGAAATATCTACAAAGCCCTCTGTATAAATATGGAAATATCTGCATAGGCATCTGTGTAAACATGGAAATATCTGCACCGCTACCTGTATAAACATGGAAATACCTACACCGCTGTCTCTATAAACATGGAAATATGTACACCGCTATGTGTATAAACATGGAAATATCTCCACTGCTCTCTGTATAAACATGGAAATATCTCCACCGTTATCTGTATAAACATGGAAATATCTGCAGCACCATCTCTATAAACATTGAAATATCTACACTGCCATCTGTAAAAACATGGAAATATCTACACCGGTATCTGTATAAACAGGGAAATATCTACACTTTGATCTGTATAAACATGGAAATCTATACACCGCTATCTGTATAAACATGGAAATATCTGCACCGCTGTCTCTATAAACATGGAAATATCTACAAAGACATCTGTATAAACATGGAAATATCTACACTGCCATCTGTATAAACATGGAAATACCTATACAGTCATCTGTGTAAACATGGAAATATCTACACCACCATCTGTATAAACATGGAAATATCTTCAATGCCATCTGTATACACATGGAAATACCTACACGGCAATCTGTGTATAGATGGAAACATCAACACCGCCATCTGTACAAACATGGAAATATCTACACTGCTATCTCTATAAACATGGAAATATCTACACTGCGGTCTGTATAAACATGGAAATATCTACACCGGTATCTGTATAAACAGGGAAATATCTACACCTTGATCTGTATAAACATGGAAATATATACACCGCTATCTGTATAAACATGGAAATATCTGCACCGCTGTCTATATAAACATGGAAATATCTACAAAGACATCTGTATAACCATGGAAATACCTACACAGTCATGTGTATTAACATTTAAATATCTACACCGCCCTCTGTATAAACATAGAAATATCTACACAGCCCTCTGTATAAATATGGAAATATCTTCATAGGCATATGTGTAAACATGGAAATATCTGCACCGCTATCTGTATAAACATGGAAATACCTACACCGCTGTCTCTATAAACATGGAAATATGTACACCGCTTTGTGTATAAACCTGGAAATATCTCCACTGCTCTCTGTATAAACATGGAAATATCTCCACACTTATCTGTGTAAACATGGAAATATCTACAGCGCCATCTCTATAAACATTGAAATATCTACACTGCCATCTGTAAAAACATAGAAATATCTACACCGCCAACTGTATAAACATGGAAATATCTACACCACCATCTGTATAAACATGGAAATAACTACAATACCATCTGTATACACATGGAAATATCTACACAGCCATCTGTATATACGTGGAAATATCTACACCGCTATCTGTATATACATGGAAATAACTACACCGCTATTTGTATAAACAAGCAAATATCTACACCGTGATCTGTATAAACATGGAAATATCTACACTGCCAGCTCTATAAACATGGAAATATCTACACCCTATCTGTATAAACATGGAAATATCCACACCGCTATCTCTGTAAACATGGAAAAATCAACACCGCTATCTCTATGAACATGGAAATATCTACACCGCCATCTCAGTAAACATGGAAATATCTACACCAAGATCAGTATAAACATGGAAATACCTACACCGCTATCTGTATAAACATGGAAATATCTCCACTGCTATCTCTATAAACATCGAAATATCTACACCGCCATCTGTATAAACATGGAAATACTTACAAAGTTATCTGTATAAACATGGAAATATCTACACCGCCATCTGTATAAACATGGAAATATCTACACAGCCATGTGTATATACATGGAAATATCTACTCCGCTATCTATATAAACATGGAAATAACTACATCGCTATCTGGATAAACATGGAAATATCTACACCACCATTTACATATCCATGGAAATATCTGAGCCGCCATCTGTATAAACATGGAAATATCTACACGGTCATCTGTGTATAGATGGAAATATCAACACCGCCATCTGTACAAACATGGAAATATCTGCACAGCTATCTGTATAACCATGGAAATATTTACACCGCGCTCTGTATAAACATGGAAATATCTACACCGCTATCTCTACAAACATGAAAATATCTACACCGCTATCTCTATAAACATGGAAATATCTACACCGTGATCTGTATAAACATGGAAATATTTACACCGCTATCTGTATAAACATGGAAATTTCTACACAGTTATCTGTATAAATATGGAAATATCTACACCGCTATCTGTATAAACATGGAAATATCTACACCGCTATCTGTATAAACATGGAAATATCTACACCGCGATCTGTATAAACATGGAAATATCTACACCGCGATCTGTATAAACATGGAAATATCTTCACCACAATCTGTATAAACATGGAAGTATCTACACTGCTACCTGTATAAACCTGGTAATATCTACACCACCATCTATATAAACATGTAAATATCTACACCGCCATCTGTATAAACATGGAAATATCCACACAGCTATCTCTATAAACATGGAAATATATACACCGCCATCTGTGTAAACATGGAAATACCTATACAGTCATCTGTGTAAACATGGAAATATCTACACCACCATCTGTATAAACATGGAAATATCTTCAATGCCATCTGAATACACATGGAAATACCTACACGGCAATCTGTGTATAGATGGAAACATCAACACCGCCATGTGTACAAACATGGAAATATCTACACTGCTATCTCTATAAACCTGGAAATATCTACACTGCGGTCTGTATAAACATGGAAATATCTACACCGGTATCTGTATAAACATGGAAATATCTACACCATGATCTGTATAAACATGGAAATATATACACCGCTATCTGTATAAACATGGAAATATCTGCACCTCTCTCTCTATGAACATGGAAATATCTACAAAGACATCTGTATAAACATGGAAATACCTAAATAGTCATGTGTAGGAACATTTAAATATCTACACTGCCATCTGTATAAATATAGAAATATCTACAAAGCCCTCTGTATATATATGGAAATATCTGCATAGGCATCTGTGTAAACATGGAAATATCTGCACCGCTATCTGTACAAACATGGAAATACCTACACCGCTGTCTCTATAAACATGGAAATATGTACACCGCTCTTTGTATAAACCTGGAAATATCTCCAATGCTCTCTGTATAAACATGGAAATATCTCCACCGTTATCTGTATAAACATGGAAATATCTACAGCGCCATCTCTATAAACATTGAAATATCTACACTGCCATCTGTAGAAATATGGAAATATCTACACCGCCAACTGTATAAACATGGAAATATCTACACCACCATCTGTATAAACATGGAAATAACTACAATACCATCTGTGTACACATGGAAATATCTACACAGCCATCTGTATATACGTGGAAATATCTACACCGCTATCTGTATAAACATGGAAATAACTACACCGCTTTTTGTATAAACAAGCAAATATCTACACCGTGATCTGTATAAACATGGAAATATCTACACCGCCATCTCTATAAACAAGGAAATATCTACACCCCTATCTGTATAAACATGGAAATATCCACACCGCTATCTCTGTAAACATGGAAAAATCAACACCGCTATCTGTATGAACATGGAAATATCTACACCGCCATCTCTGTAAACATGGAAATATCTACACCACGATCAGTATAAACATGGAAATATCTACACCGCTATCTGTATAAACATGGAAATATCTCCACTGCTATCTCTATAAACATCGAAGTATCTACACCGCCATCTGTATAAACATGGAAATACTTACAAAGTTATCTGTATAAACATGGAAATATCTACACCGCCATCTGTATAAACATGGAAATATCTACACAGCCATGTGTATATACAAGGAAATATCTACACCGCTATCTATATAAACATGGAAATAACTACACCGCTATCTGTATAAACATGGAAGTATCTACACCACCATCTACATATCCATGGAAATATCTGACCCGCCATCTGTATAAACATGGAAATATATACACGGTCATCTGTGTATAGATGCAAATATCAACACCGCCATCTGTACAAACATGGAAATATCTGCACCGCTATCTGTATAACCATGGAAATATCTACACCGTGGTCTGTATAAACATGGAAATGTCTACACCGCTATCTGTATAAACATGGAAATATCTACACCGCTATCTCTATAAACATGGAAATATCTACACCGTGATCTGTATAAACATGGAAATATTTACACCGCTATCTGTATAAACATGGAAATTTCTACACCGTTATCTGTATAAATATGGAAATATCTACACCACTATCTGTATAAACATGGAAATATCTACACCGCTATCTGTATAAACATGGAAATATCTACATCACGATCTGTATAAATATGGAAATATCTACACCACAATCTACATACCCATGGAAATATCTGAGCCACCATCTGTATAAACATGGAAATATCTACACGGTCATCTGTGTATAGATGGAGATATCAACACCGCCATCTGTACAAACATGGAAATCTCTGCACCGCTTTCTGTATAACCATGGAAATATCTACACCATGGTCTGTATAAACATGGAAATATCTACACCACTATCTGTATAAACATGGAAATATCTACACTGCTATCTCTACAAACATGGAAATATCTCCACCGTGATCTGTATAAACATGGAAATATCTACACTGCTATCTCTACAAACATGGAAATATCTACACCGTGATCTGTATAAACATGGAAATATTTACACCGCTATCTGTATAAACATGGAAATTTCTACACCGTTATCTTTATAAATATGGAATTATCTACACCGCTATCTGTATAAACATGGAAATATCTACACTGCTATCTGTATAAACATGGAAATATCTACACCACCATCTACATATCCATGGAAATATCTGAGCCGCCATCTGTATAAACATGGAAATATCTACACGGTCATCTGTGTATAGATGGAAATATCAACACCGCCATCTGTACAAACATGGAAATATCTGCACCGCTATCTGTATAACCATGGAAATATCTACACCGTGGTCTGTAGAAACATGGAAATATCTACACCGCTATCTGTATAAACATGGAAATATCTACACCGCATTCTCTATAAACATGGAAATATCTACACCGTGATCTGTATAAACATGGAAATATTTACACCGCTATCTGTATAAACATGGAAATTTCTACACCGTTAACTGTATAAATAAGGAAATATCTACACCGCTATCTGTATAAACATGGAAATATCTACAATGCCATCTGTAGAAAGATGGAAATATCTACACCGCAATCTGTGTAAACATGGAACTATCAACACCGCTATCTGTAAACACATGGAAATATCTATTCCGCTACCTGTATAAACATGGAAATATCAACACCACGATCTGTATAAACATGGAAATATCTACACCGCGATCTGTATAAACATGGAAATATCTACACCGCGATCTGTATAAACATGGAAATATCTTCACCGCTATCTGTATAAACATGGAAATATCTACACAGCTATCTCTATAAACATGAAAATATCTACACTGCCATCTGTATAAACATGGAAATACCTATACAGTCATCTGTGTAAACATGGAAATATCTACACCACCATCTGTATAAACATGGAAATATCTTCAATGCCATCTGAATACACATGGAAATACCTACACGGCAATCTGTGTATGGATGGAAACATCAACACCGCCATCTGTAAAAACATGGAAATATCTACACTGCTATCTCTATAAACATGGAAATATCTACACTGCGGTCTGTATAAACATGGAAATATCTACACCGGTATCTGTATAAACATGGAAATATCTACACCATGATCTGCATAAACATGGAAATATATATACCGCTATCTGTATAAACATGGAAATATCTGCACCTCTATCTCTATAAACATGGAAATATCTACAAAGACATCTGTATAAACATGGAAATACCTACACAGTCATGTGTAGGAACATTTAAATATCTACACTGCCATCTGTATAAACATAGAAATATCTACAAAGCCCTCTGTATAAATATGGAAATATCTGCATAGGCATCTGTGTAAACATGGAAATATCTGCACCGCTATCTGTATAAACATGGAAATACCTACACCGCTGTCTCTATAAAAATGGATATATGTACACCGCTATGTGTATAAACGTGGAAATATCTCCACTGCTCTCTGTATACACATGGAAATATCTCCACCGTTATCTCTATAAACACGGAAATATCTACTGCGCCATCTCTATAAACATTGAAATATCTACACTGCCATCTGTAAAAACATGGAAATATCTACACCGCCAACTGTATAAACATGGAAATATCTACACCACCATCTGTATAAACATGGAAATAACTACAATACCATCTGTATACACATGGAAATATCTACACAGCCGTCTGTATATACGTGGAAATATCTACACCGCTATCTGTATATACATGGAAATAACTACACCGCTATTTGTATAAACAAGCAAATATCTACACCGTGATCTGTATAAACATGGAAATATCTACACCGCCATCTCTATAAACATGGAAATATCTACATCCCAATCTGTATAAACATGGAAATATCCACACCGCTATCTCTGTAAACATGGAAAAATCCACACCGCTATCTCTATGAACATGGAAATATCTACACCGCCATCTCAGTAAACATGGAAATATCTACACCACGATCAGTATAAACATGGAAATATCTACACCGCTATCTGTATAAACATGGAAATATCTCCACTGCTATCTCTATAAACATCGAAGTATCTACACCGCCATCTGTATAAACATGGAAATACTTACAAAGTTATCTGTATAAACATGGAAATATCTACACCGCCATCTGTATAAACATGGAAATATCTACACAGCCATGTGTATATACATGGAAATATCTACACCGCTATCTATATAAACATGGAAATAACTACACCGCTATCTGTATAAACATGGAAATATCTACACCACCATCTACATATCCAGGGAAATATCTGAGCCCCCATCTGTATAAACATGGAAATATCTACACGGTCATCTGTGTATAGATGGAAATATCAACACCGCCACTTGTACAAACATGGAAATATCTGCACCGCTATCTGTATAACCATGGAAATATCTACACCGCGGTCTGTATAAACATGGAAATATCTACACCGCTGTCTGTATAAACATGGAAACATCTACACCGCTATCTCTATAAACATGGAAATACCTACACCGTGATCTGTATAAACATGGAAATATTTACACCGCTATCTGTATAAACATGGAAATTTCTACACCGTTATCTGTATAAATATGGAAATATCTACACCGCTATCTGTATAAACATGGAAATATATACACCGCTATCTGTATAAACATGGAAATATCTACACCGCGATCTGTATAAACATGGAAATATCTACACCACCATCTACATATCCATGGAAATATCTGAGCCGCCATCTGTATAAACGTGGGAATATCTACACGGTCATCTGTGTATAGATGGAAATATCAACACCGCCATCTGTACAAACATGGAAATATCTGCACCGCTATCTGCATAACCATGGAAATATCTACACCGCGGTCTGTATAAACATGGAAATATCTACACCGCTATCTGTAGAAACGTGGAAATATCTACACCACTATCTCTACAAACATGGAAATATCTACAACACGATCTGTATAAACATGGAAATATCTTCACCACAATCTGTATAAACATGGAAATAACTACACCGCTACCTGTATAAACCTGGTAATATCTACACCACCATCTATATAAACATGTAAATACCTACACCGCCATCTGTATAAACATGGAAATATCTACAATGCCATCTGTAGAAAGATGGAAATATCTACACCGCAATCTGTGTAAACATGGAACTATCTACACCGCTATCTGTAAAAACGTGGAAATATCTACGCCGCTACCAGTATAAACATGGAAATATCTACACCGCGATCTGTATAAACATGGAAATATCTACACCGTGATCTGTATAAACATGGAAATATCTACACCGCGATCTGTATAAACATGGAAATATCTTCACTGCTATCTGTATAAACATGGAAATACCTACACAGCTATCTCTATAAACATGGAAATATCTACACCGCCATCTGTATAAACATGGAAATACCTATACAGTCATCTGTGTAAACATGGAAATATCTACACCACCATGTGTATAAACATGGAAATATCTTCATTGCCATCTGAATACACATGGAAATACCTACACGGCAATCTGTGTATAGATGGAAACATCAACACCGCCATCTGTACAAACATGGAAATATCTACACTGCTATCTCTATAAACATGGAAATATATACACTGCGGTATGTATAAACATGGAAATATCTACACCGGCATCTGTATAAACATGGAAATATCTACACCATGATCTGTATAAACATGGTAATATATACACCGCTATCTGTATAAACATGGAATTATCTGCACCTCTGTCTCTATAAACATGGAAATATGTACAAAGACATCTGTATAAACATGGAAATACCTACACAGTCATGTGTAGGAACATTTAAATATCTACACTGCCATCTGTATAAACATAGAAATATCTACAAAGCCCTCTGTATAAATATGGAAATATCTGCATAGGCATCTGTGTAAACATGGAAATATCTGCAACGCTGTCTGTATAAACATGGAAATAACTACACCGCTGTCTCTATAAACATGGAAATATGTACACCGCTATGTGTATAAACCTGGAAATATCTCCACTACTCTCTGTATAAACATGGAAATATCTCCACCGTTATCTGTATAAACATGGAAATATCTACAGCGCCATCTCTATAAACATGGAAATATCTACACTGCCATCTGTAAAAACACGGAAATATCTACACCGCCAACTGTATAAACATGGAAATATCTACACCACCATCTGTATAAACATGGAAATATCTACAATACCCTCTGTATACACATGGAAATATCTACACAGACATCTGTATAAATATGGAAACAACTACACGGCCATCTGTATAAACATGGAAATATCTACACTGCCATCTGTAGAAAGATGGAAATACCTACACCGCTATCTCTATAAATATGGAAATATCTACACCGCCATCTCTATAAACATGAAAATATCTACACTGCCATCTCCATAAAGATGGAAGTATCTACTCTGCCATGTGTATAAACACGGAAATATCTACACCACCATCTGTGTAAACATGGAAATATCTACACCGCTATCTGTATAAACATGGAAATACCTACACCACCATCTGCATGTCCATGGGAATTTCTACGCCGCCATCTGTATAAACATGGAAATATCTACACGACCATATGTGTATAGACGGAAATATCAACACCGCCATCTGCACAAACTTGGAAATATCTACACCGCCATCTCCATAAACATGAAAATATCTACACTGCCATCTCCATAAATATGGAAATAACTACTCCGCCATCTGTATAAACATGGAAACATCTACACCGCCATCTGTGTGAACAAGGAAATATCTACAATTCCTTCTGTATAAAGACATAAATATCTGCACCGCGAGCTGTATAAACATGGAAATATCTACATCGCTATCTGCATAAACGTGGTAATAACAACACCGCTATCGGTATAAACATGGAAATATCTACAACGCCATCTATAGAAATATGGAAATATCTACACCGCTATGTCTATAAATATGGAAATACCTACACCGCTATCTCTATAAACATGGAAATATCTACACCGCGATCTTTATAAACATGGAAATATCTTCACCACGAACTGTATATACATGGAAATATCTACACCGCTATCTGTATAAACATGGAAATATCTACAACGCGATCTGTATAAACATGTAAATATCTTCACCACGATCTGTATATACATGGAAATAGCTACACCGCTATCTGTATAAACATGGTAATATCTACACAACCATATATATAAACATGGAAATATCTACACCGCCATCTATATAAACATGGAAATATCTACAATGCGATCTGTAGAAAGATGGAAATATCTACCCCGCAATCGGTGTAAACATGGAAATATCTACACCGCTATCTGAATAAACATGGAAATATCTACACCGCGATCTGTATAAACATGGAAATATCTACAAAGTCATCTGTATAAACATGGAAATATCTACACAGCCATCTGTATAAACATGGAAATATCTACACAGCCATCTGTATATACATGGAAATATCTACACCGCTATCTGTATAAACATGGAAATATCCACAATGCTATCTCTATAAACATGGAAAAATCAACACCGCTATCTCTATGAACATGGAAATATCTACACCGCCATCTCTATAAACATGGAAATATCTACACCACGATCAGTATAAACATGGAAATATCTACACCGCTATCTGTATAAACATGGGAATATCTCCACTGCTATCTCTGTAAACATCGAAATATCTACACCGCCATCTGTATAAACATGGAAATAATTACAAAGTTATCTGTATAAACATGGAAATATCTACACCGCCATCTGTATAAACATGGAAATATCTACACAGCCATGTGTATATACATGGAAATAACTACACCGCTATCTATATAAACATGGAAATAACTACACCGCTATCTGTATAAACATGGAAATATCTACACCGCCACCTACATATCCATGGAACTATCTATGCCGCCATCTGTATAAACATGGAAATATCTACACGGTCATCTCTGTATAGATGGAAATAACAACACCGCCATCTGTACAAACATGGAAATATCTGCACCGCTATCTGTATAAACATGGAAATATCTACACCGCGGTCTGTATAAACATGGAAATATCTACACCGCTATCTCTATAAACATGGAAATATCTACACCGCTATCTCTATAAACATGGAAATATCTACACCGTGATCTGCATAAACATGGAAATATTTACAACGTATCTGTAAAAACATGGAAATTTCTACACCGTTATCTGTATAAATATGGAAATATCTACACCGCTATCTCTATAAACATGGAAATATCTACACCGCCATCTGTATAAATATCGAAATACCTATACAGTCATCTGTGTAAACATGGAAATATCTACACCATGATCTGTATAAACATGGAAATATATACACCGCTATCTGTATAAACATGGAAATATCTGCACCGCTTTCTTTATAAACATGGTAATATCTACAAAGACATCTGTATAAACATGGAAATACCTACACAGTCATGTGTAGGAACATTTAAATATCTACACTGCCATCTGTATAAACGTAGAAATATCTCCAAAGCCCTCTGTATAAATATGGAAATATCTGCATAGGCATCTGTGTAAAAATGGAAAAATCTGCACCGCTATCTGTATAAAAATGGAAATATCTACACCGCTGTCTATAAACATTGAAATATGTACACCGCTATGTGTATAAACATGGAAATATCTCCACTGCTCTCTGTATAAAAATGGAAATATCTCCACCGTTATCTGTATAAACATGGAAATATCTACAGCGCCATCTCTATAAACATTGAAATATCTACACTGCCATCAGTAAAAACATGGAAATATCTACACCGCCAACTGTATAAACATGGAAATATCTACACCACCATCTGTATAAACATGGAAATACCTACAATACCATCTGTATACACATGGAAATATCTACACAGACATCTGTATAAATATGAAAATATATACACGACCATCTGTATAAACATGGAAATATCTACACTGCCATCTGTAGAAAGATGGAAATATCTACACCGCTATCTCTATAAATATGGAAATATGTACACCGCCATCTCTATAAACATGAAAATATCTACACTGCCATCTCCATAAAGATGGAAGTATCTACTACGCCATGTGTATAAACACGGAAATATCTACACCACAATCTGTGTAAACATGGAAATATCTACACCACTATCTGTATAAACATGGAAATACCTACACCGCCATCTGCATGCCCATGGAAATATCTACGCCGCCATCTATATAAACATGGAAATATCTACACGGACATCTCTGTATACATGGAAATATCAACACCGCCATCTGTACAAAGATGGAAATATCTACATCGCTATCTCTATAAACATGTAAATATCTGCACTGCCATCTGTAAAAACATGGAAATACGAATACAGTCATCTGTATAAACATGGAAATAACTACAATGCCATCTGTATACACATGGAAATACCTACACAGCCATCTGTAAAAACATGGCAATACGTATACAGTCATCTGTATAAACATGGAAATATCTACAATGCCATCTGTATACACATGGAAATATCTTCACAGCCATCTGTAGAAACATGTAAATATCTACACTGCTATCTCTAAACATTGAAATATCTACACTGCCATCTCAATAAACATGGAAATATCTACACTGCCATCTCCATAAACATGCAACTAACTACTCCGCCATCTGTATAAACATGGAAACATCTACACCGCCATCTGTGTGAATAAGGAAATATCTACAATGCCATCTGTATAAAGATATAAATATCTGCATCGCGAGCTGTATAAACATGGAAATATCTACATCGCTATGTGTATAAACATGGAAATACCAACACCGCTATCGGTATAAACATGGAAATAACTACAACGCCATCTATATAAACATGGAAATATCTACACCGCTATGTCTATAAACATGGAAATACCTACACCGCTATCTCTATAAACATGGAAATATCTACACTGCTATCAGTATAAACATGGAAATATCTACACCACCATCTATATAAACATGGAAATATCTACACCGCCATCTGTATAAACATGGAAATATCTACAATGCCATCTGTAGAAAGATGGAAATATCTACACCGAAATCTGTGTAAACATGGAAATATCTACACCGATATCTGTAAAAACATGGAAATATCCACACCGCTATCTGTATAAACATGGAAATATCTACACCACGATCTGTATAAACATGGAAATATCTACACCACAATCTGTATAAACATGGAAACATCTACACCGCAATCTGTATAAACATGGAAATATCTACAAAGCTATCTCCATAAACATGGAAATATCTACACCGCCATCTGTATAAACATGGAAATATCTACACAGCCATCTGTATAAACATGGAAATATCTACACAGCCATCTGTATATACGTGGAAATATCTACACCGCTATCTGTATAAACATGGAAATTACTACACCGCTTTTTGTATAAACAAGCAAATATCTACACGGTGATCTGTATAAACATGGAAATATCTACACCGCCATCTCTACAAACATGGAAATATCTACACCCCTATCTGTATAAACATGGAAATATCCACACCGCTAACTCTGTAAACATGGAAAAATCAACACCGCTATCTCTATGAGCATGGAAATATCTACACCGCCATCTCTGTAAACATGGAAATATCTACACCACGATCAGTATAAACATGGAAATATCTACACCGCTATCTGTATAAACATGGAAATATCTCCACTGCTATCTCTATATACATCGAAATATCTACACCGCCATCTGTATAAACATGGAAATACTTACAAAGTTATCTGTATAAACATGGAAATATCAACACCGCCATCTGTATAAACATGGAAATATCTACACAGCCATGTGAATATACATGGAAATATCTACACCGCTATCTATATATACACGGAAATAACTACACCGCTATCTGTGTAAACATGGAAATATCTACACCGCCATCTACATATCCATGGAAATATCTGAGCCGCCATCTGTATAAACATGGAAATATCTACACGGTCATCTGTGTATAGATGGAAATATCAACACCGCCATCTGTACAAACATGGAAATATCTGCACAGCTATCTGTATAACCATGGAAATATGTACACCGCAGTATGTATAAACATGGAAATATCTACACAGCTATCTGTATAAACATGGAGATATCTACACCGGTATCTCTATAAACATGGAAATATCCACACCGTGATCTTTATAAACATGGAAATATTTACACCGCTATCTGTATAAACATGGAAATTTCTACACCGTTATCTGCATAAATATGGAAATATCTACACCGCTATCTGTATAAACATGGAAATACCTACACCGCTATCTGTATAAACATGGAAATATCTACACCGCGATCTTTATAAACATGGAAATATCTACACCGCTATCTGTATAAACATGGAAATATCTTCACCACGATCTGTAAAAACATGGAAATATCTACACCGCTACCTGTATAAACATGGTAATATCTACACCACAATATATATAAACATGTAAATATCTACACCGCCATCTGTATAAACATGGTAATATCTACAATGCCATCTGTAGAAAGATGGAAATAACTGCACCGTAATCTGTGTAAACATGGACCTATCTACACCGCTATCTGTAAACACATGGAAATATCTACACCGCTATCTGTATAAACATGGAAATATCTACACCGCGATCTGTATAAACATGGAAATATCCACACGGCGATCTGTATAAACATGGAAATATCTACACCGCGATCTGTATAAACATGGAAATATCTACACCGCTATCTGTATAAACATGGAAATATCTACACTGCTCTCTCTATAAACATGGAAATATCTAGACCGCCATCTGTATTAACATGCAAATACCTATAGAGTCATATGTGTAAACATGGAAATATCTACACCACCATCTGTATAAACATGGAAATATCTTCAGTGCCATCTGAATACACATGGAAATACCTACACGGCAATCTGTGTATAGATGGAAACATCAACACCGCCATCTGTACAAACATGGAAATATCTACACTGCTATCTCTATAAACATGGAAATATCTAAACTGCGGTCTGTATAAACATGAAAATATCTACACCGGTATCTGTATAAACATGGAAATATCTACACCATGATCTGTATAAACATGGAAATATATACACCGCTATCTGTATAAACATGGAAATATCTGCACCTCTATCTCTATAAACATGGAAATATCTACAAAGACATCTGTGTAAACATGGAAATAGCTACACAGTCATGTGTAGGAACATTTAAATATCTACACTGCCATCTGTATAACCATAGAAATATCTACAAAGCCCTCTGTATAAATATGGAAATATCTGCATAGGCATCTGTGTAAACATGGAAATATCTGCACCGCTATCTGTATAAACATGGAAATACCTACACCGCTGTCTTTATAAACATGGAAGTATGTACACCGCTATGTGTATAAACCTGGAAATATCTCCACTGCTCTCTGTATTAACATGGAAATATCTCCACCGTTATCTGTATAAACATGGAAATATCTACAGCGCCATCTCTATAAACATTGAAATATCTACACTGCCATCTGAAAAAACATGGAAATAGCTACACCACCAACTGTATAAACATGGAAATATCTACACCACCATCTGTATAAACATGGAAATACCTACAAAACCATCTGTATACACATGGAAATATCTACACAGACATCTGTATAAATATGGAAATATCTACATGGCCATCTGTGTAAACATGGAAATATCTACACTGCCATCTGTAGAAAGATGGAAATATCTACACCGCTATCTCTATAAATATGGAAATATCTACACCGCCATCTCTATAAACATGAAAATATCTACACTGCCATCTCCATAAAGATGGAAGTATCTACTCCGCCATGTGTATAAACACGGAAATATCTACACCACAATCTGTGTAAACATGGAAATATCTACACCACTATCTGTATAAACATGGAAATACCTACACCGCCATCTGCATGCCCATGGAAATATCTACGCCGCCATCTGTATAAACATGGAAATATCTACACGGCCATCTCTGTATACATGGAAATATCAACACTGCCATCTGTACAAACATGGAAATATCTACATCGCTATCTCTATAAACATGGAAATATCTGCACTGCCATCTGTAAAAACATGGAAATACGTATACAGTTATCTGTATAAACATGGAAATACCTACAATGCCATCTGTATACACATGGAAATATCTACACAGCCATCTGTAGAATCATGTAAATATCTACACTGCTATCTCTATAAACATTGAAATATCTACACCGCCATCTCAATAAACATGGAAATATCTACTCTGCCATCTACATAAACATGGAACTAACTACTCCGCCATCTGTATAAACATGGAAACATCTACACCGCCATCTGTGTGAATAAGGAAATATCCACAATGCCATCTGTATAAAGATATAAATATCTGCATCGCGAGCTGTATAAACATGGAAATATCTACACTGCTATCTGTATAAACATGGAAATACCAACACCGCTATCGGTATAAACATGGAAATATCTACAACGCCATCTATATAAACATGGAAATATCTACACCGCTATGTCTATAAACATGGAAATACCAACACCGCTATCTCTATAAACATGGAAATATCTACACCGCTATCTGTATAAACATGGAAATATCTACACCACCATCTATATAAACATGGAAATATCTACACCACCATCTGTATAAACATGGAAATATCTACAATGCCATCTGTAGAAAGATGGAAATATCTACACCGCAATCTGTGTAAACATGGAAATATCTACACCGATATCTGTAGAAACATGGAAATATCTACACCGCTATCTGTATAAACATGGAAATACCTACACCGCGATCTGTATGAACATGGATATATCTACACCGCGATCTGTATAAACATGGAAATATCTACACCGCAATCTGTATAAACATGGAAATACCTACAAAGCTATCTCCATAAACATGGAAATATCTACACCGCCATCTGTATAAACATGGAAATATCTACACAGCCATGTGAATATACATGGAAATATCTACACCGCTATCTATATATACACGGAAATAACTACACCGCTATCTGTGTAAACATGGAAATATCTACACCGCCATCTACATATCCATGGAAATATCTGAGCCGCCATCTGTATAAACATGGAAATATCTACACGGTCATCTGTGTATAGATGGAAATATCAACACCGCCATCTGTACAAACATGGAAATATCTGCACAGCTATCTGTATAACCATGGAAATATGTACACCGCAGTATGTATAAACATGGAAATATCTACACAGCTATCTGTATAAACATGGAGATATCTACACCGGTATCTCTATAAACATGGAAATATCCACACCGTGATCTTTATAAACATGGAAATATTTACACCGCTATCTGTATAAACATGGAAATTTCTACACCGTTATCTGCATAAATATGGAAATATCTACACCGCTATCTGTATAAACATGGAAATACCTACACCGCTATCTGTATAAACATGGAAATATCTACACCGCGATCTTTATAAACATGGAAATATCTACACCGCTATCTGTATAAACATGGAAATATCTTCACCACGATCTGTAAAAACATGGAAATATCTACACCGCTACCTGTATAAACATGGTAATATCTACACCACAATATATATAAACATGTAAATATCTACACCGCCATCTGTATAAACATGGTAATATCTACAATGCCATCTGTAGAAAGATGGAAATAACTGCACCGTAATCTGTGTAAACATGGACCTATCTACACCGCTATCTGTAAACACATGGAAATATCTACACCGCTATCTGTATAAACATGGAAATATCTACACCGCGATCTGTATAAACATGGAAATATCCACACGGCGATCTGTATAAACATGGAAATATCTACACCGCGATCTGTATAAACATGGAAATATCTACACCGCTATCTGTATAAACATGGAAATATCTACACTGCTCTCTCTATAAACATGGAAATATCTAGACCGCCATCTGTATTAACATGCAAATACCTATAGAGTCATATGTGTAAACATGGAAATATCTACACCACCATCTGTATAAACATGGAAATATCTTCAGTGCCATCTGAATACACATGGAAATACCTACACGGCAATCTGTGTATAGATGGAAACATCAACACCGCCATCTGTACAAACATGGAAATATCTACACTGCTATCTCTATAAACATGGAAATATCTAAACTGCGGTCTGTATAAACATGAAAATATCTACACCGGTATCTGTATAAACATGGAAATATCTACACCATGATCTGTATAAACATGGAAATATATACACCGCTATCTGTATAAACATGGAAATATCTGCACCTCTATCTCTATAAACATGGAAATATCTACAAAGACATCTGTGTAAACATGGAAATAGCTACACAGTCATGTGTAGGAACATTTAAATATCTACACTGCCATCTGTATAACCATAGAAATATCTACAAAGCCCTCTGTATAAATATGGAAATATCTGCATAGGCATCTGTGTAAACATGGAAATATCTGCACCGCTATCTGTATAAACATGGAAATACCTACACCGCTGTCTTTATAAACATGGAAGTATGTACACCGCTATGTGTATAAACCTGGAAATATCTCCACTGCTCTCTGTATTAACATGGAAATATCTCCACCGTTATCTGTATAAACATGGAAATATCTACAGCGCCATCTCTATAAACATTGAAATATCTACACTGCCATCTGAAAAAACATGGAAATAGCTACACCACCAACTGTATAAACATGGAAATATCTACACCACCATCTGTATAAACATGGAAATACCTACAAAACCATCTGTATACACATGGAAATATCTACACAGACATCTGTATAAATATGGAAATATCTACATGGCCATCTGTGTAAACATGGAAATATCTACACTGCCATCTGTAGAAAGATGGAAATATCTACACCGCTATCTCTATAAATATGGAAATATCTACACCGCCATCTCTATAAACATGAAAATATCTACACTGCCATCTCCATAAAGATGGAAGTATCTACTCCGCCATGTGTATAAACACGGAAATATCTACACCACAATCTGTGTAAACATGGAAATATCTACACCACTATCTGTATAAACATGGAAATACCTACACCGCCATCTGCATGCCCATGGAAATATCTACGCCGCCATCTGTATAAACATGGAAATATCTACACGGCCATCTCTGTATACATGGAAATATCAACACTGCCATCTGTACAAACATGGAAATATCTACATCGCTATCTCTATAAACATGGAAATATCTGCACTGCCATCTGTAAAAACATGGAAATACGTATACAGTTATCTGTATAAACATGGAAATACCTACAATGCCATCTGTATACACATGGAAATATCTACACAGCCATCTGTAGAATCATGTAAATATCTACACTGCTATCTCTATAAACATTGAAATATCTACACCGCCATCTCAATAAACATGGAAATATCTACTCTGCCATCTACATAAACATGGAACTAACTACTCCGCCATCTGTATAAACATGGAAACATCTACACCGCCATCTGTGTGAATAAGGAAATATCCACAATGCCATCTGTATAAAGATATAAATATCTGCATCGCGAGCTGTATAAACATGGAAATATCTACACTGCTATCTGTATAAACATGGAAATACCAACACCGCTATCGGTATAAACATGGAAATATCTACAACGCCATCTATATAAACATGGAAATATCTACACCGCTATGTCTATAAACATGGAAATACCAACACCGCTATCTCTATAAACATGGAAATATCTACACCGCTATCTGTATAAACATGGAAATATCTACACCACCATCTATATAAACATGGAAATATCTACACCACCATCTGTATAAACATGGAAATATCTACAATGCCATCTGTAGAAAGATGGAAATATCTACACCGCAATCTGTGTAAACATGGAAATATCTACACCGATATCTGTAGAAACATGGAAATATCTACACCGCTATCTGTATAAACATGGAAATACCTACACCGCGATCTGTATGAACATGGATATATCTACACCGCGATCTGTATAAACATGGAAATATCTACACCGCAATCTGTATAAACATGGAAATACCTACAAAGCTATCTCCATAAACATGGAAATATCTACACCGCCATCTGTATAAACATGGAAATACCTACAAAGTAATCTGTATAAACATGGAAATATCTACACAGCCATCTGTATAAACATGGAAATATCCACACAGTCATCTGTATATACGTGGAAATATCTACACCGCTATCTGTATAAACATGGGAATAACTACACCGCTATTTGTATAAACAAGCAATCATCTACACCGTGATCTGTATAAACATGGAAATACCTACACCGGTATCTCTATAAACATGGAAATATCTACACCGCTATCTGTATAAACACGGAAATATCTACACCACCATCAATATAAACATGGAAATATCTACACCGTGATCTGTATAAACATGGAAATACCTACACCGCTATCTCTATAAACATGGAAATATCTACAGCGCTATCTGTATAAACATGGAAATATCTACACCACCATCAATATAAACATGGAAATATCTACACCGCCATCTCTATAAACATGGAAATATCTACAATGCCATCTGTAGAAAGATGGAAATATCTACACCGCAATCTGTGTAAACATGGAAATATCTACACCGATATCTGTAAAAACATGGAAATATCTACACCGCTATCTGTATAAACATGGAAATATCTACACCGCGACCTGTATAAACATGGAAATATCTACACCACGATCTGTATAAACATGGAAATATCTACACCGCAATCTGTATAAACATGGAAATATCTACAAAGCTATCTCCATAAACATGGAAATATCTACACCGCCATCTGTATAAACATGGAAATACCTACAAAGTAATCTGTATAAACATGGAAATATCTACACAGCCATCTGTATAAACATGGAAATATCTACACAGCCATCTGTATATACGTGGAAATATCTACACCGCTATCTGTATAAACATGGAAATAACTACACCGCTATTTGTATAAACAAGCAAATATCTACACCGTGATCTGTATAAACATGGAAATATCTAAACCGCCATCTCTATAAACATGGAAATATCTACACCCCTATCTGTATAAACATGGAAATATCCACAACGCTATCTCTGTAAACATGGAAAAATCAACACTGCTATTTCTATGATCATGGAAATATCTACACCGACATCTCTGTAAACATGGAAATATCTACACCACGATCAGTATAAACATGGAAATATCTACACCGCTATCTGTAAAAACATGGAAATATCTCCACTGCTATCTCTATAAACATCGAAATATCTACACCACCATCTGTATAAACATGGAAATGCTTACAATGTTGTCTGTATAAACATGGAAATATCTACACCGCCATCTGTATAAACATGGAAATATCTACACAGCCATGTGTATATACATGGAAATATCTACACCGCTATCTATATAAACATGGAAATAACTACACCGCTATCTGTATAAACATGGAAATATCTACACCACCGTCTACATATCCATGGAAATATCTGAGCCGCCATCTGTAAAAACATGGAAATATCTACACGGTCATCTGTGTATAGATGGAAATATCAACACCGCCATCTGTACAAACATGGAAATATCTGCAATGCTATCTGTATAACCATGGAAATATGTACACCGCAGTATGTATAAACATGGAAATATCTACACCGCTATCTGTATAAACATGGAAATATCTACACCGCTATCTCTATAAACATGGAAATATCTACACCGTGATCTGTATAAACATGGAAATATTTACACCGCTATCTGTATAAACATGGAAATTTCTACACCGTTATCAGTATAAATATGGAAATATCTACACCGCTATGTGTACAAACATGGAAACATCTACACCGCAATCTGTATAAACATGGAAATATCTACAAAGCTATCTCAATAAACCTGGAAATATCTACACCGCCATCTGTATAAACATGGAAATACCTACAAAGTAATCTGTATAAACATGGAAATATCTACACAGCCATCTGTATAAACATGGAAATATCTACACAGCCATCTGTATATACGTGGACATATCTACACCGCTATCTGTATAAACATGGAAATAACTACACCGCTATTTGTATAGACAAGCAAATATCTACACCGTGATCTGTATAAACATGGAAATATCTATACTGCCATCTCTATAAACATGGAAATATCTACACCCCTATCTGTATAAACATGGAAATATCCACACCGCTATCTGTGTAAACATGGAAAAATCAACACCGCTATCTCTATGATCATGGAAATATCTACACCGCCATCTCTGTAAACATGGAAATATCTACACCACGATCTGTATAAACATGGAAATACCTACAAAGTAATCTGTATAAACATGGAAATATCTACAAAGCTATCTCCATAAACATGGAAATATCTACACCGCCATCTGTATAAACATGGAAATACCTACAAAGTAATCTGTATAAACATGGAAATATCTACACAGCCATCTGTATAAACATGGAAATATCTACACAGCCATCTGTATATACGTGGAAATATCTACACCGCTACCTGTATAAACATGGAAATAACTACACCGCTATTTGTATAAACAAGCAAATATCTACACCGTGATCTGTATAAACATGGAAATATCTATACCGCCATCTCTATAAACATGGAAATATCTACACCCCTATCTGTATAAACATGGAAATATCCACAACGCTAACTCTGTAAACATGGAAAAATCAACACTGCTATTTCTATGATCATGGAAATATCTACACCGCTATCTGTATAAACATGGAAATATCTGCACCTCTATCTCTATAAACATGGAAATATCTACAAAGACATCTGTGTAAACATGGAAATAGCTACACAGTCATGTGTAGGAACATTTAAATATCTACACTGCCATCTGTATAAACATAGAAATATCTACAAAGCCCTCTGTATAAATATGGAAATATCTGCATAGGCATCTGTGTAAACATGGAAATATCTGCACCGCTATCTGTATAAACATGGAAATACCTACACCGCTGTCTTTATAAACATGGAAGTATGTACACCGCTATGTGTATAAACCTGGAAATATCTCCACTGCTCTCTGTATTAACATGGAAATATCTCCACCGTTATCTGTATAAACATGGAAATATCTACAGCGC
The DNA here is from genome assembly GCF_029289425.2 of Pan paniscus. NCBI lineage: Eukaryota > Metazoa > Chordata > Mammalia > Primates > Hominidae > Pan > Pan paniscus. The sequence goes on from NC_073255.2 coordinate 123,795,500, forward strand.
CATCTCTATAAACATTGAAATATCTACACTGCCATCTGTAAAAACATGGAAATATCTACACCACCAACTGTATAAACATGGAAATATCTACACCACCATCTGTATAAACATGGAAATACCTACAAAACCATCTGTATACACATGGAAATATCTACACAGACATCTGTATAAATATGGAAATATCTACACGGCCATCTGTGTAAACATGGAAATATCTTCACTGCCATCTGTAGAAAGATGGAAATATCTACACCGCTATCTCTATAAATATGGAAATATCTACACCGCCATCTCTATAAACATGAAAATATCTACACTGCCATCTCCATAAAGATGGAAGTATCTACTCCGCCATGTGTATAAACACGGAAATATCTACACCACAATCTGTGTAAACATGGAAATATCTACACCACTATCTGTATAAACATGGAAATATCTACACCGCCATCTGCATGCCCATGGAAATATCTACGCCGCCATCTGTATAAACATGGAAATATCTACACGGCCATCTCTGTATACATGGAAATATCAACACTGCCATCTGTACAAACATGGAAATATCTACATCGCTATCTCTATAAACATGGAAATATCTGCACTGCCATCTGTAAAAACATGGAAATACGTATACAGTTATCTGTATAAACATGGAAATACCTACAATGCCATCTGTATACACATGGAAATATCTACACAGCCATCTGTAGAATCATGTAAATATCTTCACTGCTATCTCTATAAACATTGAAATATCTACACCGCCATCTCAATAAACATGGAAATATCTACACTGCCATCTCCATAAACATGGAACTAACTACTCCGCCATCTGTATAAAGATGGAAACATCTACACCGCCATCTGTGTGAATAAGGAAATATCTACAATGCCATCTGTATAAAGATATAAATATCTGCACCGCGAGCTGTATAAACATGGAAATACCTACATCGCTATCTGTATAAACATGGAAATACCAACACCGCTATCGGTATAAACATGGAAATATCTACAACGCCATCTATATAAACATGGAAATATCTACACCGCTATGTCTATAAACATGGAAATACCAACACCGCTATCTCTATAAACATGGAAATATCTACACTGCTATCTGTATAAACATGGAAATATCTACACCACCATCTATATAAACATGGAAATATCTACACCACCATCTGTATAAACATGGAAATATCTACAATGCCATCTGTAGAAAGATGGAAATATCTACACCGCAATCTGTGTAAACATGGAAAAATCTACACCGATATCTGTAGAAACATGGAAATATCTACACCGCTATCTGTATAAACATGGAAATACCTACACCGCGATCTGTATGAACATGGATATATCTACACCGCGATCTGTATAAACATGGAAATATCTACACCGCAATCTGTATAAACATGGAAATACCTACAAAGCTATCTCCATAAACATGGAAATATCTACACCGCCATCTGTATAAACATGGAAATACCTACAAAGTAATCTGTATAAACATGGAAATATCTACACAGCCATCTGTATAAACATGGAAATATCCACACAGTCATCTGTATATACGTGGAAATATCTACACCGCTATCTGTATAAACATGGGAATAACTACACCGCTATTTGTATAAACAAGCAATCATCTACACCGTGATCTGTATAAACTTGGAAATACCTACACCGGTATCTCTATAAACATGGAAATATCTACACCGCTATCTGTATAAACACGGAAATATCTACACCACCATCAATATAAACATGGAAATATCTACACCGTGATCTGTATAAACATGGAAATACCTACACCGCTATCTCTATAAACATGGAAATATCTACAGCGCTATCTGTATAAACATGGAAATATCTACACCACCATCAATATAAACATGGAAATATCTACACCGCCATCTCTATAAACATGGAAATATCTACAATGCCATCTGTAGAAAGATGGAAATATCTACACCGCAATCTGTGTAAACATGGAAATATCTACACCGATATCTGTAAAAACATGGAAATATCTACACCGCTATCTGTATAAACATGGAAATATCTACACCGCGACCTGTATAAACATGGAAATATCTACACCACGATCTGTATAAACATGGAAATATCTACACCGCAATCTGTATAAACATGGAAATATCTACAAAGCTATCTCCATAAACATGGAAATATCTACACCGCCATCTGTATAAACATGGAAATACCTACAAAGTAATCTGTATAAACATGGAAATATCTACACAGCCATCTGTATAAACATGGAAATATCTACACAGCCATCTGTATATACGTGGAAATATCTACACCGCTATCTGTATAAACATGGAAATAACTACACCGCTATTTGTATAAACAAGCAAATATCTACACCGTGATCTGTATAAACATGGAAATATCTAAACCGCCATCTCTATAAACATGGAAATATCTACACCCCTATCTGTATAAACATGGAAATGTCCACAACGCTATCTCTGTAAACATGGAAAAATCAACACTGCTATTTCTATGATCATGGAAATATCTACACCGACATCTCTGTAAACATGGAAATATCTACACCACGATCAGTATAAACATGGAAATATCTACACCGCTATCTGTAAAAACATGGAAATATCTCCACTGCTATCTCTATAAACATCGAAATATCTACACCACCATCTGTATAAACATGGAAATGCTTACAATGTTGTCTGTATAAACATGGAAATATCTACACCGCCATCTGTATAAACATGGAAATATCTACACAGCCATGTGTATATACATGGAAATATCTACACCGCTATCTATATAAACATGGAAATAACTACACCGCTATCTGTATAAACATGGAAATATCTACACCACCGTCTACATATCCATGGAAATATCTGAGCCCCCATCTGTATAAACATGGAAATATCTACACGGTCATCTGTGTATAGATGGAAATATCAACACCGCCATCTGTACAAACATGGAAATATCTGCAACGCTATCTGTATAACCATGGAAATATGTACACCGCAGTATGTATAAACATGGAAATATCTACACTGCTATCTGTATAAACATGGAAATATCTACACCGCTATCTCTATAAACATGGAAATATCTACACCGTGATCTGTATAAACATGGAAATATTTACACCGCTATATGTATAAACATGGAAATTTCTACACCGTTATCAGTATAAATATGGAAATATCTACACCGCTATCTGTACAAACATGGAAACATCTACACCGCAATCTGTATAAACATGGAAATATCTACAAAGCTATCTCAATAAACCTGGAAATATCTACACCGCCATCTGTATAAACATGGAAATACCTACAAAGTAATCTGTATAAACATGGAAATATCTACACAGCCATCTGTATAAACATGGAAATATCTACACAGCCATCTGTATATACGTGGACATATCTACACCGCTATCTGTATAAACATGGAAATAACTACACCGCTATTTGTATAGACAAGCAAATATCTACACCGTGATCTGTATAAACATGGAAATATCTATACTGCCATCTCTATAAACATGGAAATATCTACACCCCTATCTGTATAAACATGGAAATATCCACACCGCTATCTGTGTAAACATGGAAAAATCAACACCGCTATCTCTATGATCATGGAAATATCTACACCGCCATCTCTGTAAACATGGAAATATCTACACCACGATCTGTATAAACATGGAAATATCTACACCGCAATCTGTATAAACATGGAAATATCTACAAAGCTATCTCCATAAACATGGAAATATCTACACCGCCATCTGTATAAACATGGAAATACCTACAAAGTAATCTGTATAAACATGGAAATATCTACACAGCCATCTGTATAAACATGGAAATATCTACACAGCCATCTGTATATACGTGGAAATATCTACACCGCTACCTGTATAAACATGGAAATAACTACACCGCTATTTGTATAAACAAGCAAATATCTACACCGTGATCTGTATAAACATGGAAATATCTATACCGCCATCTCTATAAACATGGAAATATCTACACCCCTATCTGTATAAACATGGAAATATCCACAACGCTAACTCTGTAAACATGGAAAAATCAACACTGCTATTTCTATGATCATGGAAATATCTACACCGCCATCTCTGTAAACATGGAAATATCTACACCACGATCAGTATAAACATGGAAATATCTACACCGCAATCTGTATAAACATGGAAATAACTTCAAGGCTATCTCCATAAACATGGAAATATCTATACCGCCATCTGTTTAAACATGGAAATACCTACAAAGTAATCTGTATAAACATGGAAATATCTACACAGCCATCTGTATAAACATGGAAATATCTACACAGCCATCTGTATATACATGGAAATATCTACACCGCTATCTGTATAAACATGGAAATAACTACACCGCTATTTGTATAAACAAGCAAATATCTACACCGTGATCTGTATAAACATGGAAATATCTACACTGCCATCTCTATAAACATGGAAATATCTACACCCCTGTCTGTATAAACGTGGAAATATCCACACCGCTAACTCTGTAAACATGGAAAAATCAACACCGCTATCTCTATGAACATGGAAATATCTACACCGCCATCTCTGTACACATGGAAATATCTACACCACGATCAGTATAAACATGGAAATATCTACATCGCTATCTGTATAAACATGGAAATATCTCCACTGCTACCTCTATAAACATCGAAATATCTACACCGCCATCTGTATAAACATGGAAATACTTACAAAGTTATCTGTATAAACATGGAAATATCTACACCGCCATGTGTATAAATATGGAAATTCTACACAGCCATGTGAATATACATGGAAATATCTACACCGCTATCTATATAAACATGGAAATAACTACACCGCTATCTGTATAAACATGGAAATATCTACACCACCATCTACATATCCATGGAAATATCTGAGCCGCCATCTGTATAAACATGGAAATATCTACACGGTCATCTGTTTATAGATGGAAATATCAACACCGCCATCTGTACAAACATGGAAATATCTGCACCGCTATCTGTATAACCATGGAAATATCTACACCGACGTCTGTATAAACATGGAAATATCTACACCGCTATCTGTATAAACATGGAAATATCTACACCGCTATCTCTATAAACATGGAAATATCTACACCGTGATCTTTATAAACATGGAAATATTTACACCACTATCTGTATAAACATGGAAATTTCTACACCGTTATCTGTATAAATATGGAAATATCTACACCGCTATCTGTATAAACATGGAAATACCTACACCGCTATCTGTACAAACATGGAAATATCTACACCGCGATCTTTATAAACATGGAAATATCTACACCGCGATCTGTATAAACATGGAAACATCTTCACCACGATCTGTATTAACATGGAAATATCTACACCGCTACCTGTATAAACATGGTAATATCTACACCACAATATATATAAACATGTAAATATCTACACCGCCATCTGTATAAACATGGTAATATCTACAATGCCATCTGTAGAAAGATGGAAATAACTGCACCGTAATCTGTGTAAACATGGACCTATCTACACCGCTATCTGTAAACACATGGAAATATCTACACCGCTATCTGTATAAACCTGGAAATATCTACACCGCGATCTGTATAAACATGGAAATATCCACACGGCGATCTGTATAAACATGGAAATATCTACACCGCGATCTGTATAAACATGGAAATATCTACACCGCTATCTGTATAAACATGGAAATATCTACACTGCTCTCTCTATAAACATGGAAATATCTAGACCGCCATCTGTATTAACATGCAAATACCTATAGAGTCATATGTGTAAACATGGAAATATCTACACCACCATCTGTATAAACATGGAAATATCTTCAGTGCCATCTGAATACACATGGAAATACCTACACGGCAATCTGTGTATAGATGGAAACATCAACACCGCCATCTGTACAAACATGGAAATATCTACACTGCTATCTCTATAAACATGGAAATATCTAAACTGCGGTCTGTATAAACATGGAAATATCTACACCGGTATCTGTATAAACATGGAAATATCTACACCATGATCTGTATAAACATGGAAATATATACACCGCTATCTGTATAAACATGGAAATATCTGCACCTCTATCTCTATAAACATGGAAATATCTACAAAGACATCTGTGTAAACATGGAAATACCTACACAGTCATGTGTAGGAACATTTAAATATCTACACTGCCATCTGTATAAACATAGAAATATCTACAAAGCCCTCTGTATAAATATGGAAATATCTGCATAGGCATCTGTGTAAACATGGAAATATCTGCACCGCTATCTGTATAAACATGGAAATACCTACACCGCTGTCTTTATAAACATGGAAGTATGTACACCGCTATGTGTATAAACCTGGAAATATCTCCACTGCTCTCTGTATTAACATGGAAATATCTCCACCATTGTCTGTATAAACATGGAAATATCTACAGCGCCATCTCTATAAACATTGAAATATCTACACTGCCATCTGTAAAAACATGGAAATATCTACACCACCAACTGTATAAACATGGAAATATCTACACCACCATCTGTATAAACATGGAAATACCTACAAAACCATCTGTATACACATGGAAATATCTACACAGACATCTGTATAAATATGGAAATATCTACACGGCCATCTGTGTAAACATGGAAATATCTACACTGCCATCTGTAGAAAGATGGAAATATCTACACCGCTATCTCTATAAATATGGAAATATCTACACTGCCATCTCTATAAACATGAAAATATCTACACTGCCATCTCCATAAAGATGGAAGTATCTACTCCGCCATGTGTATAAACACGGAAATATCTACACCACAATCTGTGTAAACATGGAAATATCTACACCACTATCTGTATAAACATGGAAATATCTACACCGCCATCTGCATGCCCATGGAAATATCTACGCCGCCATCTGTATAAACATGGAAATATCTACACGGCCATCTCTGTATACATGGAAATATCAACACTGCCATCTGTACAAACATGGAAATATCTACATCGCTATCTCTATAAACATGGAAATATCTGCACTGCCATCTGTAAAAACATGGAAATACGTATACAGTTATCTGTATAAACATGGAAATACCTACAATGCCATCTGTATACACATGGAAATATCTACACAGCCATCTGTAGAATCATGTAAATATCTACACTGCTATCTCTATAAACATTGAAATATCTACACCGCCATCTCAATAAACATGGAAATATCTACACTGCCATCTACATAAACATGGAACTAACTACTCCGCCATCTGTATAAACATGGAAACATCTACACCGCCATCTGTGTGAATAAGGAAATATCCACAATGCCATCTGTATAAAGATATAAATATCTGCATCGCGAGCTGTATAAACATGGAAATATCTACACTGCTATCTGTATAAACATGGAAATACCAACACCGCTATCGGTATAAACATGGAAATATCTACAACGCCATCTATATAAACATGGAAATATCTACACCGCTATGTCTATAAACATGGAAATACCAACACCGCTATCTCTATAAACATGGAAATATCTACACCGCTATCTGTATAAACATGGAAATATCTACACCACCATCTATATAAACATGGAAATATCTACACCACCATCTGTATAAACATGGAAATATCTACAATGCCATCTGTAGAAAGATGGAAATATCTACACCGCAATCTGTGTAAACATGGAAATATCTACACCGATATCTGTAGAAACATGGAAATATCTACACCGCTATCTGTATAAACATGGAAATACCTACACCGCGATCTGTATGAACATGGATATATCTACACCGCGATCTGTATAAACATGGAAATATCTACACCGCAATCTGTATAAACATGGAAATACCTACAAAGCTATCTCCATAAACATGGAAATATCTACACCGCCATCTGTATAAACATGGAAATACCTACAAAGTAATCTGTATAAACATGGAAATATCTACACAGCCGTCTGTATAAACATGGAAATATCCACACAGTCATCTGTATATACGTGGAAATATCTACACCGCTATCTGTATAAACATGGGAATAACTACACCGCTATTTGTATAAACAAGCAATCATCTACACCGTGATCTGTATAAACTTGGAAATACCTACACCGGTATCTCTATAAACATGGAAATATCTACACCGCTATCTGTATAAACACGGAAATATCTACACCACCATCAATATAAACATGGAAATATCTACACCGTGATCTGTATAAACATGGAAATACCTACACCGCTATCTCTATAAACATGGAAATATCTACAGCGCTATCTGTATAAACATGGAAATATCTACACCACCATCAATATAAACATGGAAATATCTACACCGCCATCTCTATAAACATGGAAATATCTACAATGCCATCTGTAGAAAGATGGAAATATCTACACCGCAATCTGTGTAAACATGGAAATATCTACACCGATATCTGTAAAAACATGGAAATATCTACACCGCTATCTGTATAAACATGGAAATATCTACACCGCGACCTGTATAAACATGGAAATATCTACACCACGATCTGTATAAACATGGAAATATCTACACCGCAATCTGTATAAACATGGAAATATCTACAAAGCTATCTCCATAAACATGGAAATATCTACACCGCCATCTGTATAAACATGGAAATACCTACAAAGTAATCTGTATAAACATGGAAATATCTACACAGCCATCTGTATAAACATGGAAATATCTACACAGCCATCTGTATATACGTGGAAATATCTACACCGCTATCTGTATAAACATGGAAATAACTACACCGCTATTTGTATAAACAAGCAAATATCTACACCGTGATCTGTATAAACATGGAAATATCTAAACCGCCATCTCTATAAACATGGAAATATCTACACCCCTATCTGTATAAACATGGAAATATCCACAACGCTATCTCTGTAAACATGGAAAAATCAACACTGCTATTTCTATGATCATGGAAATATCTACACCGACATCTCTGTAAACATGGAAATATCTACACCACGATCAGTATAAACATGGAAATATCTACACCGCTATCTGTAAAAACATGGAAATATCTCCACTGCTATCTCTATAAACATCGAAATATCTACACCACCATCTGTATAAACATGGAAATGCTTACAATGTTGTCTGTATAAACATGGAAATATCTACACCGCCATCTGTATAAACATGGAAATATCTACACAGCCATGTGTATATACATGGAAATATCTACACCGCTATCTATATAAACATGGAAATAACTACACCGCTATCTGTATAAACATGGAAATATCTACACCACCGTCTACATATCCATGGAAATATCTGAGCCCCCATCTGTATAAACATGGAAATATCTACACGGTCATCTGTGTATAGATGGAAATATCAACACCGCCATCTGTACAAACATGGAAATATCTGCAACGCTATCTGTATAACCATGGAAATATGTACACCGCAGTATGTATAAACATGGAAATATCTACACTGCTATCTGTATAAACATGGAAATATCTACACCGCTATCTCTATAAACATGGAAATATCTACACCGTGATCTGTATAAACATGGAAATATTTACACCGCTATATGTATAAACATGGAAATTTCTACACCGTTATCAGTATAAATATGGAAATATCTACACCGCTATCTGTACAAACATGGAAACATCTACACCGCAATCTGTATAAACATGGAAATATCTACAAAGCTATCTCAATAAACCTGGAAATATCTACACCGCCATCTGTATAAACATGGAAATACCTACAAAGTAATCTGTATAAACATGGAAATATCTACACAGCCATCTGTATAAACATGGAAATATCTACACAGCCATCTGTATATACGTGGACATATTTACACCGCTATCTGTATAAACATGGAAATAACTACACCGCTATTTGTATAGACAAGCAAATATCTACACCGTGATCTGTATAAACATGGAAATATCTATACTGCCATCTCTATAAACATGGAAATATCTACACCCCTATCTGTATAAACATGGAAATATCCACACCGCTATCTGTGTAAACATGGAAAAATCAACACCGCTATCTCTATGATCATGGAAATATCTACACCGCCATCTCTGTAAACATGGAAATATCTACACCACGATCTGTATAAACATGGAAATATCTACACCGCAATCTGTATAAACATGGAAATATCTACAAAGCTATCTCCATAAACATGGAAATATCTACACCGCCATCTGTATAAACATGGAAATACCTACAAAGTAATCTGTATAAACATGGAAATATCTACACAGCCATCTGTATAAACATGGAAATATCTACACAGCCATCTGTATATACGTGGGAATATCTACACCGCTACCTGTATAAACATGGAAATAACTACACCGCTATTTGTATAAACAAGCAAATATCTACACCGTGATCTGTATAAACATGGAAATATCTATACCGCCATCTCTATAAACATGGAAATATCTACACCCCTATCTGTATAAACATGGAAATATCCACAACGCTAACTCTGTAAACATGGAAAAATCAACACTGCTATTTCTATGATCATGGAAATATCTACACCGCCATCTCTGTAAACATGGAAATATCTACACCACGATCAGTATAAACATGGAAATATCTACACCGCAATCTGTATAAACATGGAAATAACTTCAAGGCTATCTCCATAAACATGGAAATATCTACACCGCCATCTGTTTAAACATGGAAATACCTACAAAGTAATCTGTATAAACATGGAAATATCTACACAGCCATCTGTATAAACATGGAAATATCTACACAGCCATCTGTATATACATGGAAATATCTACACCGCTATCTGTATAAACATGGAAATAACTACACCGCTATTTGTATAAACAAGCAAATATCTACACCGTGATCTGTATAAACATGGAAATATCTACACTGCCATCTCTATAAACATGGAAATATCTACACCCCTGTCTGTATAAACGTGGAAATATCCACACCGCTAACTCTGTAAACATGGAAAAATCAACACCGCTGTCTCTATGAACATGGAAATATCTACACCGCCATCTCTGTACACATGGAAATATCTACACCACGATCAGTATAAACATGGAAATATCTACATCGCTATCTGTATAAACATGGAAATATCTCCACTGCTACCTCTATAAACATCGAAATATCTACACCGCCATCTGTATAAACATGGAAATACTTACAAAGTTATCTGTATAAACATGGAAATATCTACACCGCCATGTGTATAAATATGGAAATTCTACACAGCCATGTGAATATACATGGAAATATCTACACCGCTATCTATATAAACATGGAAATAACTACACCGCTATCTGTATAAACATGGGAATATCTACACCACCATCTACATATCCATGGAAATATCTGAGCCGCCATCTGTATAAACATGGAAATATCTACACGGTCATCTGTTTATAGATGGAAATATCAACACCGCCATCTGTACAAACATGGAAATATCTGCACCGCTATCTGTATAACCATGGAAATATCTACACCGACGTCTGTATAAACATGGAAATATCTACACCGCTATCTGTATAAACATGGAAATATCTACACCGCTATCTCTATAAACATGGAAATATCTACACCGTGATCTTTATAAACATGGAAATATTTACACCACTATCTGTATAAACATGGAAATTTCTACACCGTTATCTGTATAAATATGGAAATATCTACACCGCTATCTGTATAAACATGGAAATACCTACACCGCTATCTGTACAAACATGGAAATATCTACACCGCGATCTTTATAAACATGGAAATATCTACACCGCGATCTGTATAAACATGGAAATATCTTCACCACGATCTGTATTAACATGGAAATATCTACACCGCTACCTGTATAAACATGGTAATATCTACACCACAATATATATAAACATGTAAATATCTACACCGCCATCTGTATAAACATGGTAATATCTACAATGCCATCTGTAGAAAGATGGAAATAACTGCACCGTAATCTGTGTAAACATGGACCTATCTACACCGCTATCTGTAAACACATGGAAATATCTACACCGCTATCTGTATAAACCTGGAAATATCTACACCGCGATCTGTATAAACATGGAAATATCCACACGGCGATCTGTATAAACATGGAAATATCTACACCGCGATCTGTATAAACATGGAAATATCTACACCGCTATCTGTATAAACATGGAAATATCTACACTGCTCTCTCTATAAACATGGAAATATCTAGACCGCCATCTGTATTAACATGCAAATACCTATAGAGTCATATGTGTAAACATGGAAATATCTACACCACCATCTGTATAAACATGGAAATATCTTCAGTGCCATCTGAATACACATGGAAATACCTACACGGCAATCTGTGTATAGATGGAAACATCAACACCGCCATCTGTACAAACATGGAAATATCTACACTGCTATCTCTATAAACATGGAAATATCTAAACTGCGGTCTGTATAAACATGGAAATATCTACACCGGTATCTGTATAAACATGGAAATATCTACACCATGATCTGTATAAACATGGAAATATATACACCGCTATCTGTATAAACATGGAAATATCTGCACCTCTATCTCTATAAACATGGAAATATCTACAAAGACATCTGTGTAAACATGGAAATAGCTACACAGTCATGTGTAGGAACATTTAAATATCTACACTGCCATCTGTATAAACATAGAAATATCTACAAATCCCTCTGTATAAATATGGAAATATCTGCATAGGCATCTGTGTAAACATGGAAATATCTGCACCGCTATCTGTATAAACATGGAAATACCTACACCGCTGTCTTTATAAACATGGAAGTATGTACACCGCTATGTGTATAAACCTGGAAATATCTCCACTGCTCTCTGTATTAACATGGAAATATCTCCACCATTGTCTGTATAAACATGGAAATATCTACAGCGCCATCTCTATAAACATTGAAATATCTACACTGCCATCTGTAAAAACATGGAAATATCTACACCACCAACTGTATAAACATGGAAATATCTACACCACCATCTGTATAAACATGGAAATACCTACAAAACCATCTGTATACACATGGAAATATCTACACAGACATCTGTATAAATATGGAAATATCTACACGGCCATCTGTGTAAACATGGAAATATCTACACTGCCATCTGTAGAAAGATGGAAATATCTACACCGCTATCTCTATAAATATGGAAATATCTACACTGCCATCTCTATAAACATGAAAATATCTACACTGCCATCTCCATAAAGATGGAAGTATCTACTCCGCCATGTGTATAAACACGGAAATATCTACACCACAATCTGTGTAAACATGGAAATATCTACACCACTATCTGTATAAACATGGAAATATCTACACCGCCATCTGCATGCCCATGGAAATATCTACGCCGCCATCTGTATAAACATGGAAATATCTACACGGCCATCTCTGTATACATGGAAATATCAACACTGCCATCTGTACAAACATGGAAATATCTACATCGCTATCTCTATAAACATGGAAATATCTGCACTGCCATCTGTAAAAACATGGAAATACGTATACAGTTATCTGTATAAACATGGAAATACCTACAATGCCATCTGTATACACATGGAAATATCTACACAGCCATCTGTAGAATCATGTAAATATCTACACTGCTATCTCTATAAACATTGAAATATCTACACCGCCATCTCAATAAACATGGAAATATCTACACTGCCATCTACATAAACATGGAACTAACTACTCCGCCATCTGTATAAACATGGAAACATCTACACCGCCATCTGTGTGAATAAGGAAATATCCACAATGCCATCTGTATAAAGATATAAATATCTGCATCGCGAGCTGTATAAACATGGAAATATCTACACTGCTATCTGTATAAACATGGAAATACCAACACCGCTATCGGTATAAACATGGAAATATCTACAACGCCATCTATATAAACATGGAAATATCTACACCGCTATGTCTATAAACATGGAAATACCAACACCGCTATCTCTATAAACATGGAAATATCTACACCGCTATCTGTATAAACATGGAAATATCTACACCACCATCTATATAAACATGGAAATATCTACACCACCATCTGTATAAACATGGAAATATCTACAATGCCATCTGTAGAAAGATGGAAATATCTACACCGCAATCTGTGTAAACATGGAAATATCTACACCGATATCTGTAGAAACATGGAAATATCTACACCGCTATCTGTATAAACATGGAAATACCTACACCGCGATCTGTATGAACATGGATATATCTACACCGCGATCTGTATAAACATGGAAATATCTACACCGCCATCTGTATAAACATGGAAATACCTACAAAGCTATCTCCATAAACATGGAAATATCTACACCGCCATCTGTATAAACATGGAAATACCTACAAAGTAATCTGTATAAACATGGAAATATCTACACAGCCATCTGTATAAACATGGAAATATCCACACAGTCATCTGTATATACGTGGAAATATCTACACCGCTATCTGTATAAACATGGGAATAACTACACCGCTATTTGTATAAACAAGCAATCATCTACACCGTGATCTGCATAAACATGGAAATACCTACACCGGTATCTCTATAAACATGGAAATATCTACACCGCTATCTGTATAAACACGGAAATATCTACACCACCATCAATATAAACATGGAAATATCTACACCGTGATCTGTATAAACATGGAAATACCTACACCGCTATCTCTATAAACATGGAAATATCTACAGCGCTATCTGTATAAACATGGAAATATCTACACCACCATCAATATAAACATGGAAATATCTACACCGCCATCTCTATAAACATGGAAATATCTACAATGCCATCTGTAGAAAGATGGAAATATCTACACCGCAATCTGTGTAAACATGGAAATATCTACACCGATATCTGTAAAAACATGGAAATATCTACACCGCTATCTGTATAAACATGGAAATATCTACACCGCGACCTGTATAAACATGGAAATATCTACACCACGATCTGTATAAACATGGAAATATCTACACCGCAATCTGTATAAACATGGAAATATCTACAAAGCTATCTCCATAAACATGGAAATATCTACACCGCCATCTGTATAAAGATGGAAATACCTACAAAGTAATCTGTATAAACATGGAAATATCTACACAGCCATCTGTATAAACATGGAAATATCTACACAGCCATCTGTATATACGTGGAAATATCTACACCGCTATCTGTATAAACATGGAAATAACTACACCGCTATTTGTATAAACAAGCAAATATCTACACCGTGATCTGCATAAACATGGAAATATCTAAACCGCCATCTCTATAAACATGGAAATATCTACACCCCTATCTGTATAAACATGGAAATATCCACAACGCTATCTCTGTAAACATGGAAAAATCAACACTGCTATTTCTATGATTATGGAAATATCTACACCGACATCTCTGTAAACATGGAAATATCTACACCACGATCAGTATAAACATGGAAATATCTACACCGCTATCTGTAAAAACATGGAAATATCTCCACTGCTATCTCTATAAACATCGAAATATCTACACCACCATCTGTATAAACATGGAAATGCTTACAATGTTGTCTGTATAAACATGGAAATATCTACACCGCCATCTGTATAAACATGGAAATATCTACACAGCCATGTGTATATACATGGAAATATCTACACCGCTATCTATATAAACATGGAAATAACTACACCGCTATCTGTATACACATGGAAATATCTACACCACCGTCTACATATCCATGGAAATATCTGAGCCGCCATCTGTATAAACATGGAAATATCTACACGGTCATCTGTGTATAGATGGAAATATCAACACCGCCATCTGTACAAACATGGAAATATCTGCAATGCTATCTGTATAACCATGGAAATATGTACACCGCAGTATGTATAAACATGGAAATATCTACACGGCTATCTGTATAAACATGGAAATATCTACACCGCTATCTCTATAAACATGGAAATATCTACACCGTGATCTGTATAAACATGGAAATATTAACACCGCTATCTGTATAAACATGGAAATTTCTACACCGTTATCAGTATAAATATGGAAATATCTACACCGCTATTTGTACAAACATGGAAACATCTACACCGCAATCTGTATAAACATGGAAATATCTACAAAGATATCTCAATAAACCTGGAAATATCTACACCGCCATCTGTATAAACATGGAAATACCTACAAAGTAATCTGTATAAACATGGAAATATCTACACAGCCATCTGTATAAACATGGAAATATCTACACAGCCATCTGTATATACGTGGACATATCTACACCGCTATCTGTATAAACATGGAAATAACTACACCGCTATTTGTATAGACAAGCAAATATCTACACCGTGATCTGTATAAACATGGAAATATCTATACTGCCATCTCTATAAACATGGAAATATCTACACCCCTATCTGTATAAACATGGAAATATCCACACCGCTATCTGTGTAAACATGGAAAAATCAACACCGCTATCTCTATGATCATGGAAATATCTACACCGCCATCTCTGTAAACATGGAAATATCTACACCACGATCTGTATAAACATGGAAATATCTACACCGCAATCTGTATAAACATGGAAATATCTACAAAGCTATCTCCATAAACATGGAAATATCTACACCGCCATCTGTATAAACATGGAAATACCTACAAAGTAATCTGTATAAACATGGAAATATCTACACAGCCATCTGTATAAACATGGAAATATCTACACAGCCATCTGTATATACGTGGAAATATCTACACCGCTACCTGTATAAACATGGAAATAACTACACCGCTATTTGTATAAACAAGCAAATATCTACACCGTGATCTGTATAAACATGGAAATATCTATACCGCCATCTCTATAAACATGGAAATATCTACACCCCTATCTGTATAAACATGGAAATATCCACAACGCTAACTCTGTAAACATGGAAAAATCAACACTGCTATTTCTATGATCATGGAAATATCTACACCGCCATCTCTGTAAACATGGAAATATCTACACCACGATCAGTATAAACATGGAAATATCTACACCGCAATCTGTATAAACATGGAAATATCTTCAAGGCTATCTCCATAAACATGGAAATATCTACACCGCCATCTGTTTAAACATGGAAATACCTACAAAGTAATCTGTATAAACATGGAAGTATCTACACAGCCATCTGTATAAACATGGAAATATCTACACAGCCATCTGTATATACATGGAAATATCTACACCGCTATCTGTATAAACATGGAAATAACTACACCGCTATTTGTATAAACAAGCAAATATCTACACCGTGATCTGTATAAACATGGAAATATCTACACTGCCATCTCTATAAACATGGAAATATCTACACCCCTGTCTGTATAAACGTGGAAATATCCACACCGCTAACTCTGTAAACATGGAAAAATCAACACCGCTATCTCTATGAACATGGAAATATCTACACCGCCATCTCTGTACACATGGAAATATCTACACCACGATCAGTATAAACATGGAAATATCTACATCGCTATCTGTATAAACATGGAAATATCTCCACTGCTACCTCTATAAACATCGAAATATCTACACCGCCATCTGTATAAACATGGAAATACTTACAAAGTTATCTGTATAAACATGGAAATATCTACACCGCCATGTGTATAAATATGGAAATTCTACACAGCCATGTGAATATACATGGAAATATCTACACCGCTATCTATATAAACATGGAAATAACTACACCGCTATCTGTATAAACATGGAAATATCTACACCACCATCTACATATCCATGGAAATATCTGAGCCGCCATCTGTATAAACATGGAAATATCTACACGGTCATCTGTTTATAGATGGAAATATCAACACCGCCATCTGTACAAACATGGAAATATCTGCACCGCTATCTGTATATCCATGGAAATATCTACACCGACGTCTGTATAAACATGGAAATATCTACACCGCTATCTGTATAAACATGGAAATATCTACACCGCTATCTCTATAAACATGGAAATATCTACACCGTGATCTTTATAAACATGGAAATATTTACACCACTATCTGTATAAACATGGAAAGTTCTACACCGTTATCTGTATAAATATGGAAATATCTACACCGCTATCTGTATAAACATGGAAATACCTACACCGCTATCTGTATAAACATGGAAATATCTACACCGCGATCTTTATAAACATGGAAATATCTACACCGCGATCTGTATAAACATGGAAATATCTTCACCACGATCTGTATTAACATGGAAATATCTACACCGCTACCTGTATAAAGATGGTAATATCTACACCACAATATATATAAACATGTAAATATCTACACCGCCATCTGTATAAACATGGTAATATCTACAATGCCATCTGTAGAAAGATGGAAATAACTGCACCGTAATCTGTGTAAACATGGACCTATCTACACCGCTATCTGTAAACACATGGAAATATCTACACCGCTATCTGTATAAACCTGGAAATATCTACACCGCGATCTGTATAAACATGGAAATATCCACACGGCGATCTGTATAAACATGGAAATATCTACACCGCGATCTGTATAAACATGGAAATATCTCCACCGCTATCTGTATAAACATGGAAATATCTACACTGCTCTCTCTATAAACATGGAAATATCTAGACCGCCATCTGTATTAACATGCAAATACCTATAGAGTCATATGTGTAAACATGGAAATATCTACACCACCATCTGTATAAACATGGAAATATCTTCAGTGCCATCTGAATACACATGGAAATACCTACACGGCAATCTGTGTATAGATGGAAACATCAACACCGCCATCTGTACAAACATGGAAATATCTACACTGCTATCTCTATAAACATGGAAATATCTAAACTGCGGTCTGTATAAACATGGAAATATCTACACCGGTATCTGTATAAACATGGAAATATCTACACCATGATCTGTATAAACATGGAAATATATACACCGCTATCTGTATAAACATGGAAATATCTGCACCTCTATCTCTATAAACATGGAAATATCTACAAAGACATCTGTGTAAACATGGAAATACCTACACAGTCATGTGTAGGAACATTTAAATATCTACACTGCCATCTGTATAAACATAGAAATATCTACAAAGCCCTCTGTATAAATATGGAAATATCTGCATAGGCATCTGTGTAAACATGGAAATATCTGCACCGCTATCTGTATAAACATGGAAATACCTACACCGCTGTCTTTATAAACATGGAAGTATGTACACCGCTATGTGTATAAACCTGGAAATATCTCCACTGCTCTCTGTATTAACATGGAAATATCTCCACCGTTATCTGTATAAACATGGAAATATCTACAGCGCCATCTCTATAAACATTGAAATATCTACACTGCCATCTGTAAAAACATGGAAATATCTACACCACCAACTGTATAAACATGGAAATATCTACACCACCATCTGTATAAACATGGAAATACCTACAAAACCATCTGTATACACATGGAAATATCTACACAGACATCTGTATAAATATGGAAATATCTACACGGCCATCTGTGTAAACATAGAAATATCTACACTGCCATCTGTAGAAAGATGGAAATATCTACACCGCTATCTCTATAAATATGGAAATATCTACACCGCCATCTCTATAAACATGAAAATATCTACACTGCCATCTCCATAAAGATGGAAGTATCTACTCCGCCATGTGTATAAACACGGAAATATCTACACCACAATCTGTGTAAACATGGAAATATCTACACCACTATCTGTATAAACATGGAAATATCTACACCGCCATCTGCATGCCCATGGAAATATCTACGCCGCCATCTGTATAAACATGGAAATATCTACACGGCCATCTCTGTATACATGGAAATATCAACACTGCCATCTGTACAAACATGGAAATATCTACATCGCTATCTCTATAAACATGGAAATATCTGCACTGCCATCTGTAAAAACATGGAAATACGTATACAGTTATCTGTATAAACATGGAAATACCTACAATGCCATCTGTATACACATGGAAATATCTACACAGCCATCTGTAGAATCATGTAAATATCTACACTGCTATCTCTATAAACATTGAAATATCTACACCGCCGTCTCAATAAACATGGAAATATCTACACTGCCATCTACATAAACATGGAACTAACTACTCCGCCATCTGTATAAACATGGAAACATCTACACCGCCATCTGTGTGAATAAGGAAATATCCACAATGCCATCTGTATAAAGATATAAATATCTGCATCGCGAGCTGTATAAACATGGAAATATCTACACTGCTATCTGTATAAACATGGAAATACCAACACCGCTATCGGTATAAACATGGAAATATCTACAACGCCATCTATATAAACATGGAAATATCTACACCGCTATGTCTATAAACATGGAAATACCAACACCGCTATCTCTATAAACATGGAAATATCTACACCGCTATCTGTATAAACATGGAAATATCTACACCACCATCTATATAAACATGGAAATATCTACACCACCATCTGTATAAACATGGAAATATCTACAATGCCATCTGTAGAAAGATGGAAATATCTACACCGCAATCTGTGTAAACATGGAAATATCTACACCGATATCTGTAGAAACATGGAAATATCTACACCGCTATCTGTATAAACATGGAAATACCTACACCGCGATCTGTATGAACATGGATATATCTACACCGCGATCTGTATAAACATGGAAATACCTACACCGCAATCTGTATAAACATGGAAATACCTACAAAGCTATCTCCATAAACATGGAAATATCTACACCGCCATCTGTATAAACATGGAAATACCTACAAAGTAATCCGTATAAACATGGAAATATCTACACAGCCATCTGTATAAACATGGAAATATCCACACAGTCATCTGTATATACGTGGAAATATCTACACCGCTATCTGTATAAACATGGGAATAACTACACCGCTATTTGTATAAACAAGCAATCATCTACACCGTGATCTGTATAAACATGGAAATACCTACACCGGTATCTCTATAAACATGGAAATATCTACACCGCTATCTGTATA
Organism: Pan paniscus; assembly: GCF_029289425.2. NCBI lineage: Eukaryota > Metazoa > Chordata > Mammalia > Primates > Hominidae > Pan > Pan paniscus. Next base: position 123,816,915 of record NC_073255.2, read on the forward strand.
AACACGGAAATATCTACACCACCATCAATATAAACATGGAAATATCTACACCGTGATCTGTATAAACATGGAAATACCTACACCGCTATCTCTATAAACATGGAAATATCTACAGCGCTATCTGTATAAACATGGAAATATCTACACCACCATCAATATAAACATGGAAATATCTACACCGCCATCTCTATAAACATGGAAATATCTACAATGCCATCTGTAGAAAGATGGAAATATCTACACCGCAATCTGTGTAAACATGGAAATATCTACACCGATATCTGTAAAAACATGGAAATATCTACACCGCTATCTGTATAAACATGGAAATATCTACACCGCGACCTGTATAAACATGGAAATATCTACACCACGATCTGTATAAACATGGAAATATCTACACCGCAATCTGTATAAACATGGAAATATCTACAAAGCTATCTCCATAAACATGGAAATATCTACACCGCCATCTGTATAAACATGGAAATACCTACAAAGTAATCTGTATAAACATGGAAATATCTACACAGCCATCTGTATAAACATGGAAATATCTACACAGCCATCTGTATATACGTGGAAATATCTACACCGCTATCTGTATAAACATGGAAATAACTACACCGCTATTTGCATAAACAAGCAAATATCTACACCGTGATCTGTATAAACATGGAAATATCTAAACCGCCATCTCTATAAACATGGAAATATCTACACCCCTATCTGTATAAACATGGAAATATCTACAACGCTATCTCTGTAAACATGGAAAAATCAACACTGCTATTTGTATGATCATGGAAATATCTACACCGCCATCTCTGTAAACATGGAAATATCTACACCACGATCAGTATAAACATGGAAATATCTACACCGCTATCTGTAAAAACATGGAAATATCTCCACTGCTATCTCTATAAACATCGAAATATCTACACCACCATCTGTATAAACATGGAAATGCTTACAATGTTGTCTGTATAAACATGGAAATATCTACACCGCCATCTGTATAAACATGGAAATATCTACACAGCCATGTGTATATACATGGAAATATCTACACCGCTATCTATATAAACATGGAAATAACTACACCGCTATCTGTATAAACATGGAAATATCTACACCACCGTCTACATATCCATGGAAATATCTGAGCCGCCATCTGTATAAACATGGAAATATCTACACGGTCATCTGTGTATAGATGGAAATATCAACACCGCCATCTGTACAAACATGGAAATATCTGCAACGCTATCTGTATAACCATGGAAATATGTACACCGCAGTATGTATAAACATGGAAATATCTACACCGCTATCTGTATAAACATGGAAATATCTACACCGCTATCTCTATAAACATGGAAATATCTACACCGTGATCTGTATAAACATGGAAATATTTACACCGCTATCTGTATAAACATGGAAATTTCTACACCGTTATCTGTATAAATATGGAAATATCTACACCGCTATCTGTACAAACATGGAAATATCTACACCGCAATCTGTATAAACATGGAAATATCTACAAAGCTATCTCAATAAACCTGGAAATATCTACACCGCCATCTGTATAAACATGGAAATACCTACAAAGTAATCTGTATAAACATGGAAATATCTACACAGCCATCTGTATAAACATGGAAATATCTACACAGCCATCTGTACATACGTGGACATATCTACACCGCTATCTGTATAAACATGGAAATAACTACACCGCTATTTGTATAGACAAGCAAATATCTACACCGTGATCTGTATAAACATGGAAATATCTATACCGCCATCTCTATAAACATGGAAATATCTACACCCCTATCTGTATAAACATGGAAATATCCACACCGCTATCTCTGTAAACATGGAAAAATCAACACCGCTATCTCAATGAACATGGAAATATCTACACCGCCATCTCTGTAAACATGGAAATATCTACACCACGATCCGTATAAACATGGAAATATCTACACCGCTATCTGTATAAACATGGAAATATCTACAAAGCTATCTCCATAAACATGGAAATATCTACACCGCCATCTGTATAAACATGGAAATACCTACAAAGTAATCTGTATAAACATGGAAATATCTACACAGCCATCTGTATAAACATGGAAATATCTACACAGCCATCTGTATATACGTGGAAATATCTACACCGCTACCTGTATAAACATGGAAATATCTACACCGCTATTTGTATAAACAAGCAAATATCTACACCGTGATCTGTATAAACATGGAAATATCTATACCGCCATCTCTATAAACATGGAAATATCTACACCCCTATCTGTATAAACATGGAAATATCCACAACGCTAACTCTGTAAACATGGAAAAATCAACACTGCTATTTCTATGATCATGGAAATATCTACACCGCCATCTCTGTAAACATGGAAATATCTACACCACGATCAGTATAAACATGGAAATATCTACACCGCAATCTGTATAAACATGGAAATATCTTCAAAGCTATCTCCATAAACATGGAAATATCTACACCGCCATCTGTTTAAACATGGAAATACCTACAAAGTAATCTGTATAAACATGGAAGTATCTACACAGCCTTCTGTATAAACATGGAAATATCTACACAGCCATCTGTATATACATGGAAATATCTACACCGCTATCTGTATAAACATGGAAATAAGTACACCGCTATTTGTATAAACAAGCAAATATCTACACCGTGATCTGTATAAACATGGAAATATCTACACCGCCATCTCTATAAACATGGAAATATCTACACCCCTGTCTGTATAAACGTGGAAATCTCCACACCGCTAACTATGTAAACATGGAAATATCAACACCGCTATCTCTATGAACATGGAAATATCTACACCGCCATCTCTGTAAACATGGAAATATCTACACCACGATCAGTATAAACATGGAAATATCTACATCGCTATCTGTATAAACATGGAAATATCTCCACTGCTATCTCTATAAACATCGAAATATCTACACCGCCATCTGTATAAACATGGAAATACTTACAAAGTTATCTGTATAAACATGGAAATATCTACACCGCCATCTGTATAAATATGGAAATTCTACACAGCCATGTGAATATACATGGAAATATCTACACCGCTATCTATATAAACATGGAAATAACTACACCGCTATCTGTATAAACATGGAAATATCTACACCACCATCTACATATCCATGGAAATAACTGAGCCGCCATCTGTATAAACATGGAAATATCTACACGGTCATCTGTGTATAGATGGAAATAACACCGCCATCTGTACAAACATGGAAATATCTGCACCGCTATCTGTATAACCATGGAAATATCTACACCGACGTCTGTATAAACATGGAAATATCTACACCGCTATCTGTATAAACATGGAAATATCTACACCGCTATCTCTATAAACGTGGAAATATCTACACCGTGATCTTTATAAACATGGAAATATTTACACCACTATCTGTATAAACATGGAAATTTCTACACCGTTATCTGCATAAATATGGAAATATCTACACCGCTATCTGTATAAACATGGAAATACCTACACCGCTATCTGTATAAACATGGAAATATCTACACCGCGATCTTTATAAACATGGAAATATCTACACCGCGATCTGTATAAACATGGAAATATCTTCACCACGATCTGTATAAACATGGAAATATCTACACCGCTATCTGTATAAACATGGTAATATCAACACCACAATATATATAAACATGTAAATATCTACACCGCCATCTGTATAAACATGGTAATATCTACAATGCCATCTGTAGAAAGATGGAAATAACTGCACCGTAATCTGTGTAAACATGGACCTATCTACACCGCTATCTGTAAACACATGGAAATATCTACACCGCTATCTGTATAAACATGGAAATATCTACACCGCGATCTGTATAAACATGGAAATATCCACACCGCGATCTGTATAAACATGGAAATATCTACACCGCGATCTGTATAAACATGGAAATATCTACACCGCTATCTGTATAAACATGGAAATATCTACACTGCTCTCTCTATAAACATGGAAATATCTAGACCGCCATCTGTATTAACATGCAAATACCTATAGAGTCATATGTGTAAACATGGAAATATCTACACCACCATCTGTATAAACATGGAAATATCTTCAGTGCCATCTGAATACACATGGAAATACCTACACGGCAATCTGTGTATAGATGGAAACATCAACACCGCCATCTGTACAAACATGGAAATATCTACACTGCTATCTCTATAAACATGGAAATATCTAAACTGCGGTCTGTATAAACATGGAAATATCTACACCGGTATCTGTATAAACATGGAAATATCTACACCATGATCTGTATAAACATGGAAATATATACACCACTATCTGTATAAACATGGAAATATCTGCACCTCTATCTCTATAAACATGGAAATATCTACAAAGACATCTGTGTAAACATGGAAATAGCTACACAGTCATGTGTAGGAACATTTAAATATCTACACTGCCATCTGTATAAACATAGAAATATCTACAAAGCCCTCTGTATAAATATGGAAATATGTGCATAGGCATCTGTGTAAACATGGAAATATCTGCACCGCTATCTGTATAAACATGGAAATACCTACACCGCTGTCCCTATAAACATGGAAATATGTACACCGCTATGTGTATAAACCTGGAAATATCTCCACTGCTCTCTGTATTAACATGGAAATATCTCCACCGTTATCTGTATAAACATGGAAATATCTACAGCGCCATCTCTATAAACATTGAAATATCTACACTGCCATCTGTAAAAACATGGAAATATCTACACCACCAACTGTATAAACATGGAAATATCTACACCACCATCTGTATAAACATGGAAATACCTACAAAACCATCTGTATACACATGGAAATATCTACACAGACATCTGTATAAATATGGAAATATCTACACGGCCATCTGTATAAACATGGAAATATCTACACTGCCATCTGTAGAAAGATGGAAATATCTACACCGCTATCTCTATAAATATGGAAATATCTACACCGCCATCTCTATAAACATGAAAATATCTACACTGCCATCTCCATAAAGATGGAAGTCTCTACTCTGCCATGTGTATAAACACGGAAATATCTACACCACAATCTGTGTAAACATGGAAATAACTACACCGCTATCTGTATAAACATGGAAATATCTACACCGCCATCTGCATGCCCATGGAAATATCTACGCCGCCATCTGTATAAACATGGAAATATCTACACGGCCATCTCTGTATACATGGAAATATCAACACTGCCATCTGTACAAACATGGAAATATCTACATCGCTATCTCTATAAACATGGAAATATCTGCACTGCCATCTGTAAAAACATGGAAATACGTATACAGTTATCTGTATTAACATGGAAATATCTACAATGCCATCTGTATACACATGGAAATATCTACACAGCCATCTGTAGAATCATGTAAATATCTACACTGCTATCTCTATAAACATTGAAATATCTACACCGCCATCTCAATAAACATGGAAATATCTACACTGCCATCTCCATAAACATGGAAATAACTCCTCCGCCATCTGTATAAACATGGAAACATCTACACCGCCATCTGTGTGAATAAGGAAATATCTACAATGCCATCTGTATAAAGATATAAATATCTGCATGGCGAGCTGTATAAACATGGAAATATCTACACCACTATCTGTATAAACATGGAAATACCAACACCGCTATCGGTATAAACATGGAAATATCTACAACGCCATCTATATAAACATGGAAATATCTACACCGCTATGTCTATAAACATGGAAATACCAACACCGCTATCTCTATAAACATGGAAATATCTACACCGCTATCTGTATAAACATGGAAATATCTACACCACCATCTACATAAACATGGAAATATCTACACCGCCATCTGTATAAACATGGAAATATCTACAATGCCATCTGTAGAAAGATGGAAATATCTACACCGCAATCTGTGTAAACATGGAAATATCTACACCGATATGTGTAGAAACATGGAAATATCTACACCGCTATCTGTATAAACATGGAAATACCTACACCTTAATCTGTATGAATATGGATATATCTACACCGCGAGCTGTATAAACACGGAAATATCTACACCGCAATCTGTATAAACATGGAAATACCTACAAAGCTATCTCCATAAACATGGAAATATCTACACCGCCATCTGTATAAACATGGAAATACCTACAAAGTAATCTGTATAAACATGGAAATATCTACACAGCCATCTGTATAAACATGGAAATATCCACACAGTCATCTGTATATACGTGGAAATATCTACACCGCTATCTGTGTAAACATGGGAATAACTACACCGCTATTTGTATAAACAAGCAATCATCTACACCGTGATCTGTATAAACATGGAAATACCTACACCGGTATCTCTATAAACATGGAAATATCTACACCGCTATCTGTATAAACACGGAAATATCTACACCACCATCAATATAAACGTGGAAATATCTACACCGTGATCTGTATAAACATGGAAATACCTACACCGCTATCTCTATAAACATGGAAATATCTACACCGCTATCTGTATAAACATGGAAATATCTACACCACCATCAATATAAACATGGAAATATCTACACCGCCATCTCTATAAACATGGAAATATCTACAATGCCATCTGTAGAAAGATGGAAATATCTACACCGCAATCTGTGTAAACATGGAAATATCTACACCGATATCTGTAAAAACATGGAAATATCTACACCGCTATCTGTATAAACATGGAAATATCTACACCGCGACCTGTATAAACATGGAAATATCTACACCACGATCTGTATAAACATGGAAATATCTACACCGCAATCTGTATAAACATGGAAATATCTACAAAGCTATCTCCATAAACATGGAAATATCTACACTGCCATCTGTATAAACATGGAAATACCTACAAAGTAATCTGTATAAACATGGAAATATCTACACAGCCATCTGTATAAACATGGAAATATCTACACAGCCATCTGTATATACGTGGAAATATCTACACCGCTATCTGTATAAACATGGAAATAACTACACCGCTATTTGTATAAACAAGCAAATATCTACACCGTGATCTGTATAAACATGGAAATATCTAAACCGCCATCTCTATAAACATGGAAATATCTACACCCCTATCTGTATAAACATGGAAATATCCACAACGCTATCTCTGTAAACATGGAAAAATCAACACTGCTATTTCTATGATCATGGAAATATCTACACCGCCATCTCTGTAAACATGGAAATATCTACACCACGATCAGTATAAACATGGAAATATCTACACCGCTATCTGTAAAAACATGGAAATATCTCCACTGCTATCTCTATAAACATCGAAATATCTACACCACCATCTGTATAAACATGGAAATGCTTACAATGTTGTGTGTATAAACATGGAAATATCTACACGGCCATCTGTATAAACATGGAAATATCTACACAGCCATGTGTATATACATGGAAATATCTACACCGCTATCTATATAAACATGGAAATAACTACACCGCTATCTGTATAAACATGGAAATATCTACACCACCGTCTACATATCCATGGAAATATCTGAGCCGCCATCTGTATAAACATGGAAATATCTACACGGTCATCTGTGTATAGATGGAAATATGAAAACCGCCATCTGTACAAACATGGAAATATCTGCACCGCTATCTGTATAATCTTGGAAATATGTACACCGCAGTATGTATAAACATGGAAATATCTACACCGCTATCTGTATAAACATGGAAATATCTACACCGCTATCTCTATAAACATGGAAATATCTACACCGTGATCTGTATAAACATGGAAATATTTACACCGCTATCTGTATAAACATGGAAATTTCTACACCGTTATCTGTATAAATATGGAAATATCTACACCGCTATCTGTACAGACATGGAAATATCTACACCGCAATCTGTATAAACATGGAAATATCTACAAAGCTATCTCAATAAACCTGGAAATATCTACACCGCCATCTGTATAAACATGGAAATACCTACAAAGTAATCTGTATAAACATGGAAATATCTACACAGCCATCTGTATAAACATGGAAATATCTACACAGCCATCTGTATATACGTGGACATATCTACACCGCTATCTGTATAAACATGGAAATAACTACACCACTATTTGTATAAACAAGCAAATATCTACACCGTGATCTGTATAAACATGGAAATATCTATACCGCCATCTCTATAAACATGGAAATATCTACACCCCTATCTGTATAAACATGGAAATATCCACACCGCTATGTCTGTAAACATGGAAAAATCAACACCGCTATCTCTATGATCATGGAAATATCTACACCGCCATCTCTGTAAACATGGAAATATCTACACCACGATCAGTATAAACATGGAAATATCTACACCGCTATCTGTATAAACATGGAAATATCTCCACTGCTATCTTTATAAACATCGAAATATCTACACCATCTGTATAAACATGGAAATACTTTCAATGTTATCTGTATAAACATGGAAATATCTACATCGCCATCTGTATAAACATGGAAATATCTACACAGCCATGTGTATATACATGGAAATATCTACACCGCTATCTATATAAACATGGAAATAACTGCACCGCTATCTGTATAAACATGGAAATATCTACACCACCATCTACATATCCATGGAAATAACTGAGCCGCCATCTGTATAAACATGGAAATATCTACACGGTCATCTGTGTATAGATGGAAATATCAACACCGCCATCTGTACAAACATGGAAATATCTACACCGCTATCAGTATAACCATGGAAATATGTACACCGCAGTCTGTATAAACATGGAAATATCTACACCGCTATCTGTATAAACATGGAAATATCTACACTGCTATCCCTATAAACATGGAAATATCTACACCGTGATCTGTATAAACATGGAAATATTTACACCGCTATCTGTATAAACATGGAAATTTCTACACCGTTATCTGTATAAATATGGAAATATCTACACCGCTATCTGTACAAACATGGAAATATCTACACCGCAATCTGTATAAACATGGAAATATCTACAAAGCTATCTCAATAAACATGGAAATATCTACACCGCCATCTGTATAAACATGGAAATACCTACAAAGTAATCTGTATAAACATGGAAATATCTACACAGCCATCTGTATAAACATGGAAATATCTACACAGCCATCTGTATATACGTGGAAATATCTACACCGCTATCTGTATAAACATGGAAATAACTACACCGCTATTTGTATAAACAAGCAAATATCTACACCGTGATCTGTATAAACATGGAAATATCTATACCGCCATCTCTATAAACATGGAAATATCTACACCCCTATCTGTATAAACATGGAAATATCCACACCGCTATCTCTGTAAACATGGAAAAATCAACACCGCTATCTCTATGATCATGGAAATATCTACACCGCCATCTCTGTAAACATGGAAATATCTACACCATGATCAGTATAAACATGGAAATATCTACACCGCTATCTGTGTAAACATGGAAATATCTCCACTGCTATCTCTATAAACATCGAAATATCTACACCACCATCTATATAAACATGGAAATACTTACAATGTTATCGGTATAAACATGGAAATATCTACACCGCCATCTCTGTAAACATGGAAATATCTTCACCACGATCAGTATAAACATGGAAATATTTACACTGCTATCTGTATAAACATGGAAATTTCTACACCGTTATCTGTATAAATATGGAAATATCTACACCGCTATCTGTACAAACATGGAAATATCTACACCGCTATCTGTATTAACATGGAAATATCTACACCACAATCTGTATAAACATGGAAATATCTACACCACGATCTGTATAAACATGGAAATATCTTCACCAAAATCTGTATAAACATGGAAATATCTACACCCCTACCTGTATAAACATGGTAATATCTACACCACCATCTATATAAACATGGAAATATCTACATCGCCATCTGTATAAACATGAAAATATCTACAATGCCATCTGTAGAAAGATGGAAATATCTACACCGCAATCTGTGTAAACATGGAAATATCTACATCGCTATCTGTAAACACATGGAAATATCTACACCGCTATCTGTATAAACATGGAAATATCTACACCGTGATCTGTATAAACATGGAAATATCTACACCGTGATCTGTATAAACATGGAAATATCTACACCGCCATCTGTATAAACATGGAAATACCTACAAAGTGATCTGTATAAACATGGAAATATCTACACAGCCATCTGTATAAACATGGAAATATCTACACAGCCATCTGTATATACATGGAAATATCTACACCGCTATCTGTAAACACAAGGAAATATCTACACCGCTGTTTGTATAAACATGGAAATATCTACACCGCGATCTGTATAAACATGGAAATATCTACAACGCGATCTGTATAAACATGGAAATATCTACACCGCCATCTGTATAAACATGGAAATACCTACAAAGTAATCTGTATAAACATGGAAATATCTACACAGCCATCTGTATAAACATGGAAATACCTACACAGCCATCTGTATATACATGGAAATATGTACACCGCTATCTGTATAAACATGGAAATAACTACACCGCTATTAGTATAAACAAGGAAATATCTAGACCGTGATCTGTATAAACATGGAAATATCTACACCGCCATCTCTATAAACATGGAAATATCTACCTACCTATCTGTATAAACATGGAAATACTTACAAAGTTATCTGTATAAACATGGAAATATCTACACCGCCATGTGTATAAACATGGAAATATCTACACCGCCATCTACATATACATGGATATATCTGTGCCGCCATCTGTATAAACATGGAAATATCTACACGGTCATCTCTGTATAGATGGAAATAACAACACCGCCATCTGTACAAACATGGAAATATCTGCACCGCTATCTGTATAAACATGGAAATATCTACACCACGGTCTGTATAAACATGGAAATATCTACACCGCAATCTGTATAAACATGGAAATACCTACACCACTATCTCTATAAACATGGAAATATCTACACCGTGATCTGTATAAACATGGAAATATTTACACCGCTATCTGTATAAACATGGAAATTTCTACACCGTTATCTGTATAAATATGGAAATATCTACACCGCTATCTCTATAAACATGGAAATATCTACACCGCCATCTGTATAAACTTCGAAATACCTATACATTCATCTGTGTAAACATGGAAATATCTACACCACCATCTGTATAAACATGGAAATATCTTCAATGCCATCTGTATACACATAGAAATACCTACACGGCAATCTGTGTATAGATGGGAACATCAACACCGCAATCTGTACAAACATGGAAATATCTACACTGCTATCACTATAAACATGGAATTATCTACACCGGTATCTGTATAAACATGGAAATATCTACACCATGATCTGTATAAACATGGAAATATATACACCGCTATCTGTATAAACATGGAAATATCTGCACCGCTATCTTTATAAACATGGAAATATCTACAAAGACATCTGTATAAACATGGAAATACCTAAACAGTCATGTGTAGGAACATTTAAATATCTACACTGCCATCTGTATAAACGTAGAAATATCTACAAAGCCCTCTGTATAAATATGGAACTATCTGCATAGGCATCTGTGTAAAAATGGAAATATCTGCACCACTATCTGTATAAAAATGGAAATAACTACACCGCTGTCTCTATGAACATGGAAATATGTACACCGCTATGTGTATAAACATGGAAATATCTCCACTGCTCTGTGTATAAAAATGGAAATACCTCCACCGTTATCTGTATAAACATGGAAATATCTACAGCGCCATCTCTATAAACATTGACATATCTACACTGCCATCGGTAAAAACATGGAAATATCTACACCGCCAATTGTATAAACATGGAAATATCTACACCACCATCTGTATAAACATGGAAATACCTACAATACCATCTGTATACACATGGAAATATCTACACAGACATCTGTATAAATATGAAAATATCTACACGGCCACCTGTATAAACATGGAAATATCTACACTGCCATCTGTAGAAAGATGGAAATATCTACACCGCTATCTCTATAAATATGGAAATATCTACACCGCCATCTCTATAAACATGAAAATATCTACACTGCCATCTCCATAAAGATGGAAGTATCTACTGCGCCATGTGTATCAACACGGAAATATCTACACCACAATCTGTGTAAACATGGAAATATCTACACCGCTATCTGTATAAACATGGAAATATCTACTCCGCCATATGCATGCCCATGGAAATATCTACGCCGCCATCTGTATAAACATGGAAATATCTACAGGGCCATCTGTGTATACATGGAAATATCAACACCGCCATGTGTACAAACATGGAAATATCTACACCGCTATCTCTATAAACATGGAAATATCTGCACTGCCATCTGTAAAAACATGGAAATACCTATACAGTCATCTGTATAAACATGGAAATATCTACAATGCCATCTGTATACACATGGAAATATCTACACAGCCATCTGTATAAGCATGTAAATATCTACACTGCTATCTCTATAAACATGGAAATATCTACACTGCCATCTCTATATACATGAAAATATCTACACTGCCATCTCCATAAATATGGAACTAACTACTCCGCCATCTGTATAAACATGGAAACATCTACACCGCCATCTTTGTGAACAAGGAAATATCTACAATTCCCTCTGTATAAAGATATAAATATCTGCACCGCGAGCTGTATAAACAGGGAAATATCTACATCACTATCTGTATAAACATGGAAATACCAACACCGCTATCGGTATAAACATGAAAATATCTACAACGCCATCTATATAAACATGGAAATATCTACACCGCTATGTCTATAAACATGGAAATACCTACACCGCTATCTCTATAAACATGGAAATATCTACACCGCTATCTGTATAAACATGGAAATATCCACACCACCACCTATATAAACATGGAAATATCTACACCGCCATCTGTATAAACATGGAAATATCTACAATGCCATCTGTAGAAAGATGGAAATATCTACACCGCAATCTGTGCAAACATGGAAATATCTACACCGATATCTGTATAAACATGGAAGTATCTACACCGCTATCTGTATAAACATGGAAACATCTACACCGCGATCTGTATAAACAAGAAATATCTACACCGCCATCAGTATAAACATGGAAATATCCACACCGCTATCTCTGTAAACATGGAAAAATCAACACCGCTATCTCTATGAACATGGAAATATCTACACTGCCATCTCTGTAAACATGGAAATATCTACACCACGATCAGTATAAACATGGAAATATCTACACCGCTATCTGTATAAACATGGAAATATCTCCACTGCTATCTCTATAAACATCGAAATATCTACACCGCCATCTGTATAAACTTGGAAATACTCACAAAGTTATCTGTATAAACATGGAAATATCTACACCACCATCTGTATAAACATGGAATTATCTACACAGCCATGTGTATATACATGGAAATATCTACACCGCTATCTATATAAACATGGAAATAACTACACCGCTATCTGTATAAACATGGAAATATCTACACCACCAGCTACATATCCATGGAAATATCTGAGCCGCCATCTGTATAAACATGGAAATATCTACACGGTCATCTGTGTATGGATGAAAATATCAACACCGCCATCTGTACAAACATGGAAATATCTGCACCGCTATCTGTATAACCATGGAAATATCTACACCACGGTCTGTATAAACATGGATATATCTTCACCGCTATATGTATAAACTTGGAAATATCTACACAGTCATCTGTCTAAACATGGAAATATCTACACCTCCATCTGTATAAACATGGAAATAACTTCACTGCAATCTGTATAAACATGGAAATATCTACACAGCCATCTGTATCAGCATGTAAATATCTACACTGCTATCTCTATAAACATGGAAGTACGTACACCGCTATCTGTATAAACATGGAAATATCTACACTGCTATCTGTATAAACATGGAAATATCTACACCGCTGTCTGTATAAAAATGGAAATATCTACAGCGCTATCTGTATAAACATGGAAATAACTCCAGCCTCTATCTGTATAAACATGGAAATATCTACACCGCTATCTTTATGAACATGGAAATATCTTCACCGCTATCTGTATGAACCAGGAAATACCCACAACACTATCTGTGTAAACATGGAAATATCTACACAGCTGTCTGTGTAAACATGGAAATATGTACACCGCTATCTGTGCGAAGATCGAAATATCTACACGGCAATCTGTGAAAGTGTAGAAATATCTACTCCTCTATCTCTGTAAACATGGAAATATCTTCACCGCTATCTGTTTAAACATGGAAATATCTACATGGCTATATCTATAAACATGGAAATATCTACACCGCCATCTTTATAAACGTGGAAATAACTACACAGTCATCTGTATAAACATAGAAATATCTACACCACTATCGGTATAAACATGGAAATATCTACAATGCCATCTGTATAAACTTGGAAATAACATCACCGCTATCTCTATAAACATGGAAATAACTACATCGCTATCTGTATAAACATGGAAATATCTCCACCGCTATCTGTATAAACATGGAAATTTCTACACCGCTATCTGTATAAACTTAGAAATATCTACACCGCTATCTGTATAAATAGGGAAATAACTTAACCGCTATCTCTATAAACATGGAAAAGTCTACACCGCTATCTGTATAAACATGGAAATATCTACATGGCTATCTCTATAAACATGGAAATATCTGCACGGCTATCTGTATCTACATGGGAATAACTACACCGCTATCTCTATAAACATGGAAATATCTCCACTGCAATCTGCATAACCTTGGAAATATCTACACCTCCATCTGTATAAATATGTAAATATTTCCACCGCTATCTGTATAAACATGGAAATATCTCCACCGCTATCTGTATAAACATGGAAATATCTCCAACGTTTTCTGTATAAACATGGAAATATCTACACCACTATCTCTATAAACATAGAAATACCTGCACTGCTATCTGTATAAACAGGGAAATATCTACAGCGCTATCTGTATAAACATGGAAATATCTCCACCGCTATCTGTATAAACTTGGAAATATCTACACCGCTATCTGTATAAACATTGAAATATCTAAAACACTATCTGTGTAAACATGGAAATATCAACACAGCTGTCTGTGTAAACATGGAAATAGTTACACCGCTATCTGTGTGAAGATGGAAATATCTACACCGCAATCTGTGCAAATATGGAAATATCTACACCTCTATCTCTGTAAACATGGAAATATCTACACCACTATTTGTATAAACATGGAAATATCTACACCGATATCTGTATAAACATGGAAATATCTCCAATGCTATCTGTATTAACATGGAAATATCTACATGGCTATCTGTATAAACATGGAAATATCTACACCGCTCTCTGTATAAACATTGAAATATCTACAGCGCTATCTGTATAAAAATGGAAATATCTCCACCGCTATCTGTATAAACATGGAAGTATCTACTCCGCTATCTTTATAAACATGGAAATATCTACACCGCTATCTGCATGAACATGGAAATATCTACAACACTATCTGTGTAAACATGGAAATATCTACACACCTGTCTGTGTAAACATGGAAAAATATACACCGCTATCTGTGTGAAGATGGAAATATCGACACCGCCATCTGCGCAAATATGGATATATTTACACCTCTATCTCTGTAAACATGGAAATATCTACACCGCTATCTGTATAAACAAGGAAATATCTACACCGATATCTGTATAAACATGGAAATATCTACACCACGGTCTGTATATACATGGATGTATCTACATCACTATGTGTATAAACATGGAAATATCTACACCGCTGTCTGTATAAACATGGAAATATCTACATGGCTATCTCTGTAAACATGGAAATATCTACACCGCCATCGGTGGAAACATGGAATTAACTACACAGTCATCTGTATAAACATGGAAATATCTTCACCGCTATCTCTATAAACATGGAAATAGCTACACCGCTATCTGTATAAACATGGAAATATTTCCACCACTCTCTGTATAAACATGGAAATATCTACATAGATATCTGTATAAACATGGAAATATCTACACCGCTATGTGTATAAACTTGGAAATATCTACACCGCTATCTCTACAAACACGGAAATAACTACACCGCTATCTGTATCTACATGGAAATATCTACACCGCTATCTCTATAAACATGGTAATATCTCCACCGCAATCTGCATAAACATGGAAATATCTCCACCGATATCTGTATTAACATGGAAATATCTCCACCGCTATCTTTATAAACATGGAAATATATAAACCGTTATCTGTATAAATATGGAAATATCTCCACAGCTATCTGTATAAACATGGAAATATCTGCACTGCTATCTATATAAAAATGGAAATACCTACAACATTATCTGTGTAAACATGGAAATATCTACACAGCTGTCTGTGTAAACATGGAAATATGTACAGCGCTATCTATGTGAAGATAGAAATATCTACACCGCAATCTGGGCAAATATGGAAATATCTACACCTCTATCTCTGTAAACATGGAAATATCTACACCGCTATCTGTATAAACATGAAAATATCTACACCGCTATCTATATAAACATGGAAATATCTACACCACGGTCTGTATAAACATGGATATATCTGCACCGCTATATGTATAAACTTGGAAATATCTACACAGTCGTCTGTCTAAACATGGAAATATCTACACCTCCATCTGTATAAACATGGAAATACCTTCACTGCAATCTGTATAAACATGGAAATATCTACACAGTCATCTGTATAAGCATGTAAATATCTACACCGCTATCTCTATAATCATGGAAGTACGAACACCGCTATCTGTATAAACATGGAAATATCTACACCGCTATCTGTATAAACATGGAAACATGTACACCGCTGTCTGTATAAACATGGAAATAACTACAGCGCTATCTGTATAAACATGGAAATATCTACACCGCCATCTTTATAAACATGGAAATATCTACACCGCTATCTGTATAAACATGGAAATATCTAAAACACTATCTGTGTAAACATGGAAATATCTACACAGCTGTCTGTGTAAACATGGAAATATGTACACCACTATCTGTGTGAAAATGGAAATAACTACACGGCAATCTGTGCAAAGATGGACATATCTACACCTTTATCTCTCTAAACAAGGAAACATCGACACCGCTATCTGTATAAACATGGAATTACCTCCACTGCTATCTGTATAAACTTGGAAATATCTACACCGCTATCTGTATAAATATGGAAATATCTTCACCGCTATCTCTATAAACATGGAAAAGTCTACACCGCTATCTGTCTAAACATGGAATCATCAAAATGGCTATCTCTATAAACATGGAAATATCTACACCGCCATCTGTATAAACCTGGAAATACCAACACCGTCATCTGTATAAACTTGGAAATATCTACACCACTATCTATATAAACATGGAAATATCTACACTGCCATCTGAATAAACATAGAAATATCTACACAGCCAACTCTATAAACACGGAAATATCTCCATCGCTATCGGTATAAACATGGAAATAGCCACACCGCTATCTGTATAAACATGGAAGTATCTACAGCGCCATCTGTAAAAACATGGAAATATCTACACAGTCATCTGTATAAAAATGGAAATAGACACACCGCTATGTGTATAGACATGGAAATATCTACACCGCCATCTGAATAAACATGGAAATATCTACACCGCTATCTGTATAAATATGAAAATACATTCACCACTATCTCTATAAACATGGAAATATCTTCACCGCTATCTGTATCCACATGGAAATATCTACACCGCTTTCTCTATAATAATGGAAATATCTCCACCGCTATCTGCATAAACTTGGAAATTTCTACACGGCCATCTGTATATACATGGAAATATCTCCACCGATATCTGTATAAACATGGAAATATCTCCACCGCTATCTGTATCAACATGGAAATATCGCCAACGCTAACTGTATAAACATGGAAATATCTACACCGCTATCTGTATAAACAGGGAAATATCTACAGTGCTATCTGTATAAACATGGAAATATCTACACCGCTATCTGTATAAATAAGGAAATAACTAAAACACTATCTCTTTAAACATGGAAATATCCACAACACTATCTGTGTAAACATGGAAATATCTACACAGCTGTCTGTGTAAACATGAAAATATGTACACCGCTATCTGTGTGAAGTTGGATATATCTACACGGCAATCTGTGCAAATATGGAAATATCTACTCCTCTATCTCTGTAAACATGGAAATAACTACACCGCTATCTGTATAAACATGGAAATATCTACACCGATATCTTTATAAACAAGGAAATATCTACACCGCTATCTGTATAAATAAGGAAATAACTAAAACACTATCTGTTTAAACATGGAAATATCTACACAGCTGTCTGTGTAAACATGGAAATAGGTACGCCGCTATCTGTGAGAAGATGGAAATATCTACACCGCAATCTGTGCAAATATGGAAATATCTACACCTCTATCTCTGTAAACATGGAAATATCTACACCGCTATCTGTATAAACATGGAAATAACTACACCGCTATCTCTGTAAACATGGAAATATCTACACCGCTATCTGTATAAACATGGAAATACCTACACCGCTATCTGTATAAAAATGGAAATATCTCCACCGCTATCTGTATAAATATGGAAGTATCTACTCCGCTATCTTTATAAACATGGAAATATCTATACCGCTACCTGCATGAACATGGAAATGTCTACAACACTATCTACGTAAACATGGAAATATCTACACACCTGTCTGTGTAAACATGGAAATATATTCACCGCTATCTGTGTGAAGATGGAAATATCGACACCGCAATCTGTGCAAATATGGATATACACACCTCTATCTCTGTAAACATGGAAATACCTACACCGCTATCTGTATAAACATGTAAATATCTACACCGCTATCGGTATAAACATGGAAATATCTACACCGCTATCTGTATAAACATAGAAATATCTACATGGCTATCTCTATAAACATGGAAATATCTACACCGCCATCTGTATAAACATGGAATTAACTACACAGTCATCTGTATAAACATGGAAATATCTACACCACTATCTCTATGAACATGGAAATATCTACAATGCCATCTGTATAAACATGGAAATATCTTCACCGCTATCTCTAAAAACATGGAAATAGCTACACCGCTATCTGTATAAACATGGGAATATCTCCACCACTCTCAGTATAAACATGGAAATAACTACACCGCTATCTGTATAAACATGGAAATATCTACACCGCTATCTGTATAAACTTGGAAATATCTACACCACTATCTGTATAAATATGGAAATATCTGCAATGCCATCTGTATAAACATGGAAATATCTACACCGCTATATGTATAAACATGGAAATATCTCCAACGCTCTCTGTATAAACATGGAAATATCTCCACCACTCTCTGTATAAACATGGAAATATCTACACCGCTATCTGTATAAACCTGGAAATATCTACACCGTTATCTGTATAAATAGGGAAATAACTTCACCGCTATCTCTATAAACATGGAAATGTCTTCACCGCTATCTGTATAAACATAGAAATATCTACATGGCTATCTCTATAAACATGGAAATATCTACATGGCTATCTGTATCTACATGGAAATATCTACAACGCTATCTCTATAAACAAGGAAATATCTACACCGCTATCTCTATAAACATGGAAATATCTACACCGCTATCTGTATCTACATGGAAATATCTACACCGCTATCTCTATAAACATTGTAATATCTCCACCGCAGTCTGCATATATTTGGAAATATCTCCACCGCTATCTGTATAAACATGGAAATATCTGCACCGCTATCTGTATAAAAATGGAAATATCTACAACACTATCTGAGTAAACATGGAAATATCTACACAGCTATCTGTGTAAACATGGAAATATGCACAATGCTATCTGTGTGAAGATGGAAGTATCTACACCGCAATCTGTGCAAATATGGATATAGCTACACCACTTTCTCTGTAAACATGGAAATATCTACACAGCTATCTGGATAAACATGAAAATATCTACACCGCTATCTGTATAAACATGGAAATATCTACACCACGGTCTGTATAATCATGGATATATCCACACCGCTATCTGTATAAACTTGGAAATACCTACACAGTCATCTGTCTAAACAGGGATATATCTACACCTCCATCTGTATAAACATGGAAGTAACTTCAATGCAATCTGTATACACTTGGAAATATCTACACAGCCATCTGTATAAACATGTAAATATCTACACTGCTATCTCTATAAACATGGAAGGACGTACACCGCTATCTGTATAAACATGGAAATATCTACACCGCTATATGTATAAACATGGAAATATCTACACCGCTATCTTGTAAACATGGAAATATCTACAACACTATCTGTGTAAACATGGAAATATCTACACAGCTGTCTGTGTAAACATGGAAATATGTACACCGCTATCTGTGTGAAGATGGAAATATCTACAGGGCAATCTGTGCAAATATGGAAATATCTACACCTCTATCTCTGTAAACATGGAAATCTACACCGCTATCTGTATAAACATGGAAATATCTACATGGCTATCTCTATAAACATGGAAATGTCTACACCGCCATCTGTATAAACATGGAATTAACTACACAGTCATCTGTATAAACATGCAATTATCTACACCACTATCTGTATAAACATGGAAATATCTCCACCGCTATCTGTATAAACATGGAAATATCTCTACCGCTATCTGTATAAACATGGAAATATCTCCAACGCTATTTGTATAAACATGGAAATATCTACACCGCTATCTGTATAAACATGGAAATATCTACACCGCTATCTGTATAAACAGGGAAATATCTGCAGCGCTATCTGTATAAACATGGAAATATCTCCACCGCTATCTGTATAAACATGGAAATATGTACACCGCTATCTGTATAAACATGGAAATATCTACAACACTATCTGTGTAAACATGGAAATATCTACACAGCTCTCTGTGTAAACATGGAAATAGGTACACCACTATCTGTGTGAAGATGGAAATGTCTGCACCGCAATCTGTGCAAGTATGGAAATATCTACACCTCTATCTCTGTAAACATGGACATACCTACACCGCTATCTGTATAAACATGGAAATATCTACACCGATATCTGTATCAACATGGAAATATCTCCAATGCTAACTGTATTAACATGGAAATATCTACTGCGCTATCTGTTTAAAAATGGAAATATCTCCACCGCTATCTGTATAAACATGGAAGTATCTACTCCGCTATCTTTATAAACATGGAAATATCTATACCGCTATCTGCATGAACATGGAATTATCTACAACACTATCTGTGTAAACATGGAAATATCTACACACCTGTCTGTGTAAACATGGAAATATATACACCGCTATATGTGTGAAGATGGAAATATCTACACCACAATCTGTGCAAATATGGATATATCTACCCCTCTATTTCTGTAAACATGGAAATATCTACACCGCTATCTGTATTAACATGTAAATATCTACACCGCTATCTGTATAAATATGGAAATATCTATACCACGGTCTGTATAAACTTGGAAATATCTACACCGCTATCTGTATAAACATGGAAATATCGACACCGCTATCTGTATAAACATGGAAATATCTACACCGCTGTCTGTATAAACACGGAAATACCTACAGCGCTGTCTATATAAACATGGAAATATCTCCACCGCTATCTGTATAAACATGGAAATATCTACACCGCTATCTTTATGAATATGGAAATATCTAAACCGATATCTGTATAAACATGGAAATATCCACAACACTATCTGTGTAAACATGGAAATATCTACACAGCTGTCTGTGTAAACATGGAAATATGTACACCGCTATCTTTGTGCAGATGGAAATATCTACACGGCAATCTGGGCAAATATGGAAATATCTACTCCTCTATCTCTATAAACATGGAAATAACTACACCGCTATCTGTATAAACATGGAAATATCTACACCGATATCTGTATAAACATGGAAATATCTGCAATGCTATCTGTATTAACATGGAAATATCTACACCGCTATCTGTGTAAACATGGAAATATCTACACTGCTATCTGTATAAACATGGAAATATCTACTGCGCTATCTGTTTAAAAATGGAAATATCTCCACTGCTATCTGTATAAACATGGAAATATCTACTGCGCTATCTGTTTAAAAATGGAAATATCTCCACCGCTATCTGTATAAACATGGAAGTATCTACTCCGCTATCTTTATAAACATGGAAATATCTATACCGCTATCTGCATGAACATGGAATTAACTACAACACTATCTGTGTAAACATGGAAATATCTACACACCTGTCTGTGTAAACATGGAAATATATACACCGCTATCTGTGTGAAGATGGAAATATCGACACCGCAATCTGTGCAAATATGGATATATATACACCTCTATCTCTGTAAACATGGAAATATCTACACCGCTATCTGTATAAACATGTAAATACCTACACCGCTATCTGTATAAACATGGAAATATCTACACGGCTATCTGTATAAACATGGAAATATCTGCACCGCTATCTTTATGAACATGGAAATGTCTACACCGCTATCTGTATAAACATGGAAATATCCACAACACTATCTGTGTAAACATGGAAATATCTACACAGCTGTCTGTGTAAACATGGAAATATGTACACCGCTATCTGTGTGAAGATGGATATATCTACATGGCAATCTGTGCAAATATGGAAATATCTACTCCTCTCTTTCTGTAAACATGGAAATATCTACACCGCTATCTGTATAAACATAGAAATATCTACATGGCTATCTCTATAAACATGGAAATGTCTACACCTCTATCTCTGTAAACATGGAAATACCTACACCGCTATCTGTATAAACATGGAAATATCTACATGGCTATCTCTATAAACATGGAAATGTCTACACCGCCATCTGTATAAACATGGAATTAACTACAAACTCATCTGTAGAAACATGGAAATATCTACACCACTATCTGTATAAACATGGAAATATCTACAATGCCATCTGTATAAACATGGAAATACCTACACCGGTATCTGTATAAACATGGAAACATATCCACCACTATCTGTATAAACATGGAAATACCTCCACCACTCTCTGTATAAACATGGAAATATCTACACCGCTATCTGTATAAACATGCAAATACATCCACCGCTATCTGTATAAACTTGGAAATATCTACACCGCTATCTGTATAAATATTTAAAATATCTTCACCGCTATCTCTATAAACATGGAAATGTCTACACCGATATCTGTATAAACATGGAAACATCTACATGGCTATGTCTATTAACATGGAAATATCTACACTGCCATCTGTATAAACATGGAAATACCTTCACCGTCATCTGTATAAAAATGGAAATATATACACCACTATTTCTATAAACATGGAAATATCTACACTGCCATCTGTATAAACATGGAAATATCTACACAGCCATCTCTATAAACATGGAAATATCTACATCGCTATCTGCATAAACATGGAAATAGCCACACCGCTATCACTATAAACATGGAAGTATCTACAGCGCCATCTGTAAAAACATGGAAATATCTACACAGTCATCTGTATAAACACGGAAATATCTACACCTCCATCTTTATAACCATGGAAATATCTACACTGCCATCTGTATAAAAATGGAAATAGCCACACCGCTATGTGTATAAACATGGATATATCAACACCGCCATTTGAATAAACAAGGAAATATCTACACCGCTATCTGTATAAATATGAAAATATCTTCACCGCTATCTCTATAAACATGGAAATATCTACACCGCTATCTGTGTCCACATGGAAATATCTACACCGCTACCTCTATAATAATGGAAATATCTCCACCGCTGTCTGCAAAAACTTGGAAATATCTACACCGCCATCTGTATAAACATGGAAATATCTCCACCGCTATCTGTATAAACATGGAAATATCTCTACCGCAATCTGTATAAACATGGAAATATCTCCAACGCTATTTGTATAAACATGGAAATATCTACACCGCTATCTGTATAAACATGGAAATATCTACACTGCTATCTGTATAAACAGGGAAATATCTACAGCGCTATCTGTATAAACATGGAAATATCTCCACCGCTATCTGTATAAACATGGAAATATCTACACCGCTATCTGTATAAACATGGAAATATCTACAACACTATCTGTGTAAACATGGAAATATCTACAGAGTTCTCTGTGTAAACATGGAAATAGGTACACCACTATCTGTGTGAAGATGGAAATGTCTGCACCGCAATCTGTGCAAGTATGGAAACATCTACACCTCTATCTCTGTAAACATGGACATATCTACACCGCTATCTGTATAAACATGGAAATATCTACACCGATATCTGTATAAACATGGAAATATCCACACAGCCATCTCTATAAACATGGAAATATCTACACAGTCAACTCTATAAACTTGGTAATATCTACATCGCTATCTGCATAAACATGGAAATAGCCACACTGCTATCTGTAAAAACATGGAAATATCTACACCGCCATCTGTAAAAACATGGAAATATCTACACAGTCATCTGTATAAACATGGAAGTATCTGCAACTCCATCTGTAAAAACATGGATATATCTACACTGCCATCTGTATAAAAATGGAAATAGCCACACCGCAATGTGTATAAACATGGAAATTTCTACACCGCCATCTGAATAAACATGGAAATATCTACACCGCTATCTGCATAAATATGGAAATATCTACACCGCTATCTCTATAAACATGGAAATATCTACACCGCTATCTGTATCTACATGGAAATATCTACACCGCTATCTCTATAAACATTGTAATATCTCCACCGCATTCTGCATATATTTGGAAATATCTCCACCGCTATCTGTATAAACATGGAAATATCTGCACCGCTATCTGTATAAAAATGGAAATATCTACAACACTATCTGAGTAAACATGGAAATATCTACACAGCTATCTGTGTAAACATGGAAATATGCACAACGCTATCTGTGTGAAGATGGAAGTATCTACACCGCAATCTGTGCAAATATGGAAATATCTACACCACTATCTCTGTAAACATGGAAATATCTACACAGCTATCTGTATAAACATGAAAATATCTACACCGCTATCTGTATAAACATGGAAATATCTACACCACGGTCTGTATAATCATGGATATATCCACACCGCTATCTGTATAAACTTGGAAATACCTACACAGTCATCTGTCTAAACAGGGATATATCTACACCTCCATCTGTATAAACATGGAATTAACTTCAATGCAATCTGTATACACTTGGAAATATCTACACAGCCATCTGTATAAACATGTAAATATCTACACTGCTATCTCTATAAACATGGAAGGACGTACACCGCTATCTGTATAAACATGGAAATATCTACACCGCTATCTGTATAAACATGGAAATATCTACACCGCTATCTTGTAAACATGGAAATATCTACAACACTATCTGTGTAAACATGGAAATATCTACACAGCTGTCTGTGTAAACATGGAAATATGTACACCGCTATCTGTGTGAAGATGGAAATATCTACAGGGCAATCTGTGCAAATATGGAAATATCTACACCTCTATCTCTGTAAACATGGAAATCTACACCGCTATCTGTATAAACATGGAAATATCTACATGGCTATCTCTATAAACATGGAAATGTCTACACCGCCATCTGTATAAACATGGAATTAACTACACAGTCATCTGTATAAACATGCAAATATCTACACCACTATCGGTATAAACATGGAAATATCTACAATGCCATCTGTATAAACATGGAAATACCTACACCACTCTCTGTATAAACTTGGAAATATCTACACCGCTATCTGTATAAACATGGAAATATCTCCACCGCTATCTGTATAAACGTGGAAATAGCTACACCACTATCTGAATAAATATGGAAATATCTTCACCGCTATCTCTATAAACATGGAAATGTCTACAAAGACATCTGTATAAACATGGAAATATCTACACAGGCATCTCTATTAACATGGAAATATCTACACTGCCATCTGTATAAACATGAAAATATCTACACAGGCATCTCTATAAACATGGAAATATCTACATCGCTGTCTGCATAAACATGGAAACAGCCACTATGCTATCTGTATAAACATGGATACAACTACAGCGCCATCTGTAAAAACATGGAAATATCTACACAGTCATCTGTATAAACATGGAAATATGTACACCTCCATCTGTATAAACATGGAAATATCTACACTGCCATCTGTATAAAAATGGAAATAGCCACACCGCTATGTGTAAAAACATGGATATATCAACACCGCCATCTGAATAAACATGGAAATATCTACACCGCTATCTGTATAAATATGAAAATAACTTCACCGCTATCTCTATAAACATGGAAATATCTACACCGCTATCTGTATCCACATGGAAATATCTACACCGCTATCTGCATAAACTTGGCAATATCTACACCGCCATCTGTATAAACATGGAAATATCTACACCGCTATCTGCTTGAACTTGGAAATATCTACAACACTATCTGTGTAGACATGGAAATATCTACACACCTGTGAGTGTAAACATGGAAATATATACACCACTATCTGTGTGAAGATGGAAATATCTACACCGCAATCTGTGCAAATATGGATATATCTACACTGCTATATGTATAAACATGGAAATATGTACACCGCTACTTGTATAAACATGTAAATATCTACACCGCTATCTGTATAAAGATGGAAATATCTACACCACGGTCTGTATAAACATGGATATATCTACACCGCTATGTGTATAAACATGGAAATATCTACACCGCTATCTGTATAAACATGGAAATATCTACATGGCTATCTCTATAAACATGGAAATATCTACGCCGGAATCTGTATAAACATGGAATTAAGTACACAGTCATCTGTATAAACATGGAAATATCTACACCACTATCTCTATGAACATGGAAATATCTACAAAGCCATCTGTATAAACAAGGAAATATCTTCACCGCTATCTCTATAAACATGGAAATAGCTACACCGCTATTTGTATAAACATGGAAATATCTCCACCACTCTCTGTATTAACATGGAAATATCTACACCGCTATCTGTATAAACATGTAAATATCTACACCGCTATCTGTATAAACTTGGAAATATCTACACAGCTATCTGTATAAACATGGAAATATCTCCACCACTCTCTGTATAAACATGGAAATGTCTACACCAGTATCTGTATAAACATGAAAATACCTACAGAGTCATCTGCATAAACATGGAAGTAACTACACCTCCATCTGTATAAACATGGATATATCTACACTGCCATCTGTATAAAAACGGAAATTGCCACACTGCAATCTGTATAAACATGGAAATATCTACACCGCCATCTGAATAAACATGGAAATATCTACACCGCTACCTGCATAAATACGGAAATATCTACACCGTTATCTCTATAAACATGGAAATATCTCCACCACTATCTTTATAAACATGGAAATTTCTGCACCGCTATCTTCATAAAAATGGAAATATCTACAACACTATCTGTGTAAACATGGAAATATCTACACAGCTGTCTGTGTAAACATGGAAATATGTACAACGCTATCTGTGTGAAGATGGAAATATCTACATGGCAATCTGTGCAAATATGGAAGTATCTACACCTCTAGCTCTGTAAACATGGAAATATCTACACCGCTATCTGTATAAACATAGAAATATCTACATGGCTATCTCTATAAACATGGAAATATCTACACCGACATCTGTATAAACATGGAATTAACTGCACAGTCAGCTGTATAAACATGGAAATATCTACACCACTATCTCTATGAACATGGAAATATCTACAATGCCATGTGTATAAACATGGAAATATCTTCACCGCAATCTCTATAAACATGGAAATAGCTACACCGCTATCTGTATAAACATGGAAATGTCTACACCGCTATCTGTATAAACTTGGAAATATCTACACCTCTATCTGTATAAATGTGGAAATATATTCACCGATATCTCTATAAACATAGAAATTTCTACACCACTATCTGTAAAAACATGGAAATATCTACATGGCTATCTCTATAAACATGGAAATATCTACACCGCCATCTGTATAAACATGGAAATAACTACACTGTCATCTGTATAAACATGGAAATATCTACACCACTATCTGTATAAACATGGAAATATCTACACAGTCATCTGTATAAACATGGAAATATCTACACCACTATCTCTATAAAATTGGAAATATCTACACCGTAATCTGTATCCACATGGAAATATCTACACCTCTATTTGTATAAACATGGAAATATCTACACCACGGTAGGTATAAACATGGATATATCTACACCGCTATCTGTTTTAACTTGGAAATACCTACACAGTCATCTGTCTAAACATGGAAATATCTACACCTCCATCTGTATAAACATGGATATATCTACACTGCCATCTGTATAAAAATGGAAATAGCCACACCGCAATCTTTATAAACATGGAAATATCTTCACCGCAATCTCAATAAACATGGAAATATCTACACCACTATCTGCATAAATATGGAAATATCTACACCGCTATGTCTATAAACATGGAAATATCTACACCGCTCTCTGTATCTACATGGAAATATCTACCCCGCTATCTCTATAAACATGGTAATATCTCCACCGCAATTTGCATAAACTTGGAAATATCTCCGACGATATCTGTACAAACATGGAAATATCTCCACCGCTATCTTTTTAAACATGGAAATATCTACACTGCTATCTGTATAAACATGCAAATATCTGCACCGCTATCTGTATAAAAATGTAAATATCTACAACACTATCTGTGTAAACATGGAAATATCTACACAGCTGTCTGTGAAAACATGGAAATATGTACAACGCTATCTGTGTGAAGATGGAAATATCTACACCGCAATCTGGGCAAATATGGAAATATCTACACCTCCATCTCTGTAAACATGGAAATACCTACACCGCTATCTGTATAAACACGAAAATATCTACACCACTCTCTGTATAAACATGGATATATCTACACCGCTATCTGTATAAACATGGAAATATCTACAACACTATCTGTGTAAACATGGAAATATCTACACAGCTGTCTGTGTAAGCATGGAAATATGTACACCACTTTCTGTGTGAAGGTGGAAATATCTACACGGCAATATGTGCAAATATGGAAATATCTACACCTCTATCTCTGTAAACATGGAAATATGTACACCGCTATATGTATAAACATGGAAATATCTACATGGCTATCTCTATAAACATTGAAATATCTACACCGCCATCTTTATAAACGTGCAATTAACTACACAGTCATCTGTAGAAACATGGATATATCTACACCACTATCTGTATAAACATGGAAATATCTACAATGCCATCTGTATAAACATGGAAATAACATCACCGCTATCTCTATAAACATGGAAATACATACACCGCTATCTGTATAAACATGGAAATATCTCCACCGCTATCTGTATAAACATGGAAACATCCACACCGCTATCTGTATAAACTTAGAAATATCTCCACCGCTATCTGTCTAAACATGGAAATATCTACACCGCTATCTTTATAAACATGGAAATATCTACAATGCCATCTGTATAAACATGGAAATAGCATCACCGCTATCTCTATAAACATGGAAATATCTACACCGCTATCTGTGTAAATATGGAAATATCTTCACCGATATCTCAATAAACATGGAAATGTCTACACCACTATCTGTATAAACATGGAAATATCTACATGGCTATCTCTATAAACATGGAAATATCTACACCGCCATTTGTATAAAATGGAAATAACTGCACTGTCATCTGTATAAACATGGAAATATCTACACGACTATCTGTATAAACCTGGAAATATCTACACCTCCATCTGTATGAGCATCGAAATGTCAACACTGACATCTGTATACACATGGAAATACCTACACCGCTATCTGTATAAACATGGAAATATCTACTCCGCTATCTGTATTAATATGTATGTATCCACACCGCTATCTGTATAAACTTGGAAATATCTACACGGCCATCTCTATTAACATGGAAATATCTCCACCGCTATCTGTATAAACATGGAAATAACTCCACCGCTATATGTATAAACATGGAAATATCTAACCCGCTATCTATATAAACCTGGAAATATCCACAGCGCTATCTCTATAAACATGGAAATGCCTACACCGCTATCTGTATAAACATGGAAATGTCTACATGGCTATCTGTATAAACATGGAAATATCTACACCGCCATCAGTATAAACATGGTAATACCTAAACCGTCATCTATTTAACATGGAAATATCTACAGCATTATCTGTGTAACCATGGAAATATCTACACAGCCATCTGTATAAACATGGAAATATCTACACATCCATCTCTATAAACACGGAAATATCTACACTGCCATCTGTATAAAAATGGAAATAGCTACACCGCTATCTGTATAAACATGGAAATGTCTACACCGCCATCTGAATAAACATGGAAATATCTGCACCGCTATCTGTATAAATATGGAAATATCAACACCGCTATCTCTATAAACATGGAAATATCTACACCGCTATCTGTATCCACATGGAAATATCTACACCGTTATCTCTATAAACTTGGAAATATCTCCTACGCTATCTGCATAAACTTGGAAATATCTACACCACCATCTGTATAAACATGTAAATATCTCCACCGCTATTTGTATAAACATGGAAATATCTCCAAAGATATCTGCATAAACATGGAAATATCTCCACCGCTATCTGTATAAATATGGAAATATCTACACTGCCATCTCTATAAACATGGAAATATCTACATCGCTATCTCTACAAACATGGAAATAGCCACACCGCTATCTGTATAAACATGGAAATATCTACAACGCTGTCTGTACAAACATGGAAATATCTACAACACTATCTGCATAAACTTGGAAATAACTACACCGCTAGCTGTGTAAATTTGGAAATATCTTCACCGCTATCTCTATAAACATGGAAATGTCTACACCACTATCTGTATAAACATGGAAATATCTACACTGCGATCTGTATAAACATGGAAATATCTACACTGCCATCTCTGTAAACATGGAAATATCTACATCGCTATTTGCATAAACATGGAAATAGCCACACCGCTGTCTGTATAAACATGGAAATATCTACACAGCCACCTGTAAAGACATGGAAATATCCACAGAGTCATCTGTATAAACATTGAAATATCTACACCTCCATCTGTATAAACATGGAAATATCTACACTGCCATCTGTATAAAGTGGAAATAGCCACAACGCTATCTGTATAAACATGGAAATATCTACCCCGCTATCTGTATAAACATGGAAATATCTACAACGCTATCTGTATAAACATGGAAATATCTCCACCGCTATCTGTATAAACATGGAAATATCTACACCGCCATCTGTATAAACATGGAAATACCTACACAGTCATCTGTATAAAAATGGAAATATCTGCACAAATATCTGTATAAACATGGAAATATCAACACTGCCATCTGTATAAACATGGAAATATCTACACAGCCATCTCTATAAACATGGAAATATCTACATCGCTATCTGCATAAACATGGAAACAGCCACACCGCCATCTGTAAAAACATGGAAATATCTACACAGTCATCTGTATAAACATGGAAATATCTACACCGCCATCTGTATAAACATGGAAATATCTACACTGCCATCTGTATAAAAATGGAAATAGCCACACCGCTATCTGTATAAACTTGGAAATATCTACACCGCTATCTCTATAAATATGGAAATATCTACAAAGCTATCTCTATTAACATGGAAATATCTACACGGCTATCTGTATTTACATGGAAATATCTACACCGCTATCTCTATAAACATGGAAATATCTCCATCGCAATCTGCATAAACTTGGAAATACATACACCTCCATCTGTATAAACATGTAAATATTTCCACCGCTATCTGTATAAACACGGAAATATCTGCACCGATATCTGTATAAACATGGAAATATCTCCACCGCTATCTGTATAAACATTGAAATATCTACACCGCTATCTGTATAAACATGGAGATATCTACACCGCTATCTGTATAAACATAGAAATATCTACAGCGCTATGTGTATAAAAATGGAAATATCTCCACCGCTGTCTGTATAAACATGGAAGTATCTCCTCCGCTATCTTTATAAACATGGAAATACCTACACCGCTATCTGCATGAACTTGGAAATATCTACAAAACTATCTGTGTAAACATGGAAATATCTACACACCTGTCTGTGTAAACATGGAAATATATACACCGCTATCTGTGTGAAGATGTAAATATCGACACCGCAATCTGTGCAAATATGGATATATCTACAACTCTATCTCTGTAAACATGGAAATACCTACACCGCTATCTGTATAAACATGGAAATATCTACACCGCTATCTGTATAAACATGGAAATATCTACACCACGGTCTGTATAAACATGGATATATCTACACCGCTATCTGTATAAACATGTAAATATCTACACCGCTATCTGTATAAACATGGAAATAACTACACAGTCATCTGTATAAACATGGAAATATCTACACCACTATCTCTATGAACAAGAAATATCTACAATGCCGTCTGTATAAACATGGAAATATCTTCACCGCTATCTCTACAAATATGGAAATAGCTACACCGATATCTGTATAAACATGGAAATATCTCCACCACTCTCTGTATCAACATGGAAATACCTACACCGCTATCTGTATAAACTTGGAAATATCTACACCACTATCTGCATAAACATGGAAATATCTACGTGGCTATCTCTATAAACATGGAAATGTCTACACCGCCATCTGTATAAACCTGGAAATAACTACAATGTCATCTGTATAAACAAGGAAATATCTACACCACTATCTGTATAAACATGGAAATATCTACACATCCATCTCTATAAACATGGAAATATCTACACAGACATCTCCATAAACTTTTAAATATCTTCATCACTATCTGCATAAACATGGAAATAGCCACACCACTATCTGTAAAAGCATGGAAATATCTACACCGCCATCTGTAAAAACATGGAAATATCTACAGAGTCATCTGTATAAACATGGAAATATCTACACCTCCATGAGTATAAACATGGATATATCTACGCTGCCATCTGTATAAAAATGGAAATAGCCACACCGCAATCTGTATAAACATGGAAATATCTACACCGCCATCTGAAAAAACATGGAAATATCTACACCGCTATCTGCATAAATATGGAAATATCTACACCGCTATCTCTATAAACAAGGAAATATCTACACCGCTATCTCTATCTACATGGAAATATCTACACCGCTATTTCCATAAACATGGTAATATCTCCACCGCAATCTGCATAAACTTGGAAATATCTCCACCGATATCTGTATAAACATGGAAATATCTCCACCGCTATCTTTATAAACATGGAAATATCTACACCGTTATCTGTATAAACATGGAAATATCCCCACCGCTATCTATATAAAAATGGAAATATTTACAACACTGTCTGTGTAAACATGGAAATATCTACACAGCTGTCTGTGTAAACATGGAAATATCTACACAGCTATCTGTGTAAACATGGAAATATGCACAACGCTATCTGTTTGAAGATGGAAGTATCTACACCGCAATCTGTGCAAATATGGAAATATCTACACCACTATCTCTGTAAACATGGAAATATCTACATGGCTATCTGTATAAACATGAAAATATCTACACCGCTATCTGTATAAACATGGAAATATCTACACCACGGTCTGTATAATCATGGATATATCTACACCGTTATCTGTATAAACTTGGAAATATCTACACAGTCATCTGTCTAAACAGGGATATATCTACACCTCCATCTGTATAAACATGGAAATAACTTCAATGCAATCTGTATACACTTGGAAATATCTACACAGCCATCTGTATAAACATGTAAATATCTCCACCGCTATCTCAATAAACACGGAAAGACGTACACCGCTATCTGTATAAACATGGAAATATCTACACCGCTATCTGTATAAACATGGAAATATCTACACCGCTATCTTGGAAACATGGAAATACCTACAACACTTTCTGTGTACACATGGAAATATCTACACAGCTGTCTGTGTAAACATGGAAATATGTACACCGCTATCTGTGTGAAGATGGAAATATCTACACGGCAATCTGTGCAAATATGGAAATATCTACACCTCTATCTCTGTAAACATGGAAATCTACACCGCTATCTGTATAAACATGGAAATATCTACATGGCTATCTCTATAAACATGGAAATGTCTACACCGCCATCTGTATAAACATGGAGTTAACTACAGAGTCATCTGTATAAACATGCAAATATCTACACCACTATCTGTATAAACATGGAAATATCTACAATGCCATCTTTATAAACATGGAAATACCTACACCACTCTCTGTATAAACATGGAAATATCTACACCGCTATCTGTATAAACATGGAAATATCTCCACCGCTATCTGTATAAACTTGGAAATATCTACACCGCTATCTGTATAAATATGGAAATATCTTCACCGCTATCTCTATAAATATGGAAATGTCTACAAAGACATCTGTATAAACATGGAAATATCTACACAGGCATCTCTATTAACATGGAAATATCTACACTGCCATCTGTATAAACATGGAAATATCTACACCGCCATCGGTATAAACATGGAAATAACTGCACAGTCATCTGTATAAGCACAGAAACATCTACAAAGTCATCTGTATAAACATTGAAATGTCTACACTGCCATCTCTATCAACATGGAAATATCTACACAGCCATCTCTATAAACATGGATATATCAACATCACTATCTGCATAAACATGGAAAAGGCCACAACCCCATCTGTATAAACATGGAAATGTCTACACGGCCATCTGTAAAAACATGGAAACGTCTACACAGTCATCTGTATAAACATGGAAATATCTACAAGTCCATCTGTATAAACATGGAAATATCTACACCGCTATCTTTATAAACATGGAAATATCTAAACCGCTATCTCTATAAACATGGAAATACCTACACCGCTATCTGTATAAACATGTTAATATCTACACCGCTATCTGTATAAACATGGAAATATCTACACCGCTATGTGTATAAACTTGGAAATGTCTACACCGCCATCTATATAAACATGGAAATATCTCCACCGCTATCTCTATAAACATGGAAATATCTCCACCACTATCTCTATAAACATGGAAATAACTACACCGCTGTCTGTATAAACCTGGAAATATCTACACCTCTCTCTCTATAAACATGGAAATGTCTACACCGCTATCTGTATAAACATGGAAATATCTACACCGCCATCTGTATAAACGTGGAAATACCTACACAGTCATCTGTATCAACATGGAAATATATACGCCACTATCTGTATAAACATGGAAATATCTACAATGCTATCTCTGTAAACATGGAAATATCTACACAGCTATCTGTGTAAACTTGGATATATCTACACCGCTATCTCTGTAAGTTTGGCAATACCTACACTGCAATCATTGCAAAGATAGAAATAGCTACACCGCTATCTCTGTAAACATGGAAATATCTACACCGATATCTGTATAAACCTGGAAATAACTACCCTGTCATCTGTATAAACATGGAAATACCTACACCACTTTCTCTATAAACATGAAAATATCTACACAGCTATCTCTATATACATAGAAATATCTACAACTCCATCTCTATAAACATGAAAATATCTACACCGCCATCTTCAGAAACCTTGATGTATCTACACCGCCATCTGTATAAAGATGGAAATATCTACACCACTATCTGTATAAATATGGAAATATCTTCACTGCCATCTGTATAAACATGGCAATATCTACACTGCCATCTGTATAAAGATGGAAATATCTACACCGCAATCTGTATATATATGGAAATATCTACACCACTATCTGTATAAACAAGGAAATACCTACACCGCCATCTGTATAAACATGGAAATACCTACACCGCTATCTGTAGAAATATGGAAATATCTACACCGCTATCTCTATAAATACGGAATTACCAACACCGCTTTCTCTATAAACGTGGAAATATCTACATCGCAATCTCTATAAACATGGAATTATCTACACCGCCATCTCTATAAACATGAAAATATCTACACCACCATCTTCAGAAACATGGCTGTATCTTCACCGCCATCTGTATAAAGATCGAAATATCTACACCACTATCTGTATAAACATGGAAAAATCTTCACTGCCATCTGTATAAAGTTGGAAATATCTGCACTGCGAGTTGTATAATCATGGAAATATCTACACCGCTATCTCTATAAACATGGAAATACCTACAACGCCATCTCTATAAACATGGAAATATCTACACCGCTATCTGTATAAAAATGGAAATATCTGCACCGCTATCTGTATAAACCTGGAAAGATCTGCACAGCTATCTGTATAAATATGGAAATATCTACAACGCTGTCTCTCTAAACATGGAAATGTCTACACTGCTATATGTATAACCATGGAAATATCTACATCGTTATCTCTATAAACATGAAAATATCTTCACTGACATATGTATAAACATGGAAATAACTTCAGAGTCATCTGTATAAACATGGAAATATCTACACCACCATCTGTATAAACATGGAAATATCTACACGGAAAGCTGTATAAACATGGAAATATCTAGACAGTGATCACTATAAACATGGAAATATCTAAACCGCTATCTGTATAAACATGGAAATACCCACACCGCTATCTGTATAAACATGGAAATAGCCACACCGCTATCTGTATAAACATGGAAATGTCTGCACAGCTATCTTTATTAACATGGAAATATCTGCAACTCTATCTGTGTAAACACAGAAATATCTACATGGCTATTTGTGTAAACATGGAAATATCTGCACCACTATCTGTATAAAGATGGAAATATCTACACCACTATCTGTAAAATGTGGAAATATCCACACCGCTCTCTGTATAAACCTGGAAATATCTACACCGATATCTGTATAAATAAGGAAATATCTACACCGCCATCTGTATAAACATGGAAATAACTACACCGCTATCTGTATAAATATGGAAATATCCACACCGCTATCTCTATAAACATGGAAATACCTACACCGATTTCTCTATAAACATGGAATTATCTACAATGCAATCTCTATATACATGGAAATATCTACACCGCGATCTCTATAAACATGAAAATATCTACACCGCCATCTTCAGAAACATGGATGTATCTACACCGCCATCTGTATAAACATGGAAATATCTACACCACTATCTGTATAAACATGGAAATATCTTCACTGCTATCTGTGTAAACATGGAAATATCTACACCGACATCTGTATAAAGATGGAAATATGTACACCGAAATCTGTATAAATATGGAAAAACCTACACCGCTACCTCTATAGACATGTAAATATCTACACCGCTATCTGTATACACATGGAAATATCTACACTGCCATCTGTATAAAGAGGGAAATATTTACACCGCGAGCTGTATAAACATGGAAATATCTACACCACTATCTGTATAAACATGGAAATACCAACACCGTTATCTGTATAAACATGGTAATATCTACACCGCTATCTCTATAAACATGAAAGTAGTTACACCACCATCTCTATGAGCATGGAAATATTTACACCGCTATCTCTATAGACATAGAAATAACTACACCGCCATCCCTATAAACATGCAAATATCTACTCCGCCATCTGCATAAACATAGAAATATCTACACTGACATCTGTATAAACATGGAAATATCTACACTGCCACCTGTATAAACTTGGAAATATCTACACTGACATCTGTAGAAAGATGGAAATGTCTACAAAGTGATCTGTATAAACATGGGAATTTCTACACTGCTACCTGTATAAACATGGAAATATCTACACCGCTGTCAGTATCAACATGGAAATAACCACACCGCAATCTGTATAAACATGGAAATATCTACAATGCTATCTCTGTAAACATGGAAATACCTACACAGCTATCTGTGTAAACTTGGAAATATCTACACCGCTATCTGTGTAAATTTGGCAATACTTACAACGCAGTCTGAGCAAAGATGGAAATATCTACACCACTATCTCTGTAAACATGGAAATATCTACACCGCTATCTGTATAAAGATGGAAATAACTACACGGCCATCTGTATAAATATGGAAATATCTACAGCGCCATCTGTATAAACATGGAAATATCTACACTGCCATCTGTACACACATGGAAATATCTACACAGCCATCTGTATAAACATGGAAATATATTCACCGCAATCTCTATAAACATGGAAATATCTACACCACTATCTGTATAAACATGGAAATATCTACATCGCTATCTGTATAAACAGGGAAATATCTCCACCGCTATCTGTATAAACATGGAAATATCTACACCGCTATCTGTATAAACATGGAAATATCTACACCGCTACCTGTATAAACATGGAAATATATACAATGCTATCTGTGTAAACCTGGAAATATCTACACAGCTATCTGTGTAAACTTGGAAATATCTACCCAGCTATCTGTGTAAAAATGGAAATACCTACACAGCAATCTTTGCAAAAATGGAAATATCTACACCGCTATCTTCGTAAACATGGAAATATCTACACCGCTATCTGTATAAATATGGAAATATCTATACCGCAGTCTCTATAAACATGGAAATATCTCCACCGCTATCTGTATAAACATGAAAATATCTACACCGCTATCTGAATAATCATGGACATATCTACACCGCAATCTGTATAAACATGTAAATATCTATCACGCTATGTGTGTAAACATGGAAATATCAACACCGCGGTCTGTATAAACATGTTAATATCTACACCACTATCTGTAAAAACATGTAAATATCTACACCACGATCTGTATAAACCTGGAAATGTCTACACCGCTATCTGTATAAACATGGAAATATCTTCACAGCTATCTGTGCAAACATGAAAATATCTACACCGCCATCTCTATAAACATGGAAATATCTACACTGCCATCTCTATAAAGATGGAAATATCTACACCGCGAGCTGTATAAACATGGAAATATCTACAACACTAGTTGTATAAACATGGAAATAACAACACCGCTATCTGTATAAACATGGAAATACCTACACTGCTATCTGTATAAACATGGAAATATCTACACAACTATCTCTATAAACATGGAAATATCTACACCGCTATCCGTATAAACATGGAAATATCTACATGGCTATCTCTATAAGCATGGAAATATCTACACCGCCATCTTTATAAACATGGAATTAACTACACAGTCATCTGTATAGACATGGAAATATCTACACCACTATCTGTATAAAAATGGAAATATCTACAATGCCATCTGTATAAACATGGAAATACCTTCACCGCTATCTGTATAAACATGGAAATATCTACATCGCTATCTGTATAACCATGGAAATATCTACAGCGCTATCTCTATAAACATGGAAATGTCTACACCGCTATCTTTATAAACATGGAAATATCTACACCGCCATCTGTATAAACATGGAAATACCTACACAGTCATCTGTATAAACATGGAAATATCTACACCATTATCTGTATAAACATGGAAATATCTACACTGCCATCTGTATAAACATGGAAATACCTACACAGACATCTGTAAAAACATAGAAATACCTACAACGCTATCTGTAAAAACATGGACATATCTACACAGTCATGTGTAAACATGGAAATACCTACACCTACATCTGTAGAAACATGGAAATAACTACACTGCCATCTGTATACACATGGAAATATCTACACAGCCATCTGTATAAACATGGAAATATCTGCACTGCTATCTGTATAAACATGGAAAAACCTACACCGAAATCTGCATAAACATGGAAATATCTACACCGCTATCTGTATAAACTTGGAAATATCTACACCGCTATCTGTATAAACTTGGAAATATCTACACCGCCATCTCTATAAACATGGAAATATTTCCAACACTATCTTTATAAACATGGAAATATCTCCACCACCATCTGTATAAATATGGAAATATCTACACCGCTGTCTGTATAAATATGGAAATATCTACACTGCTATCTCTATAAACATGGAAATGTCTACACCGCTATCTGTATAAACATGGAAATATCTCCATGGCTATCTCTATACACATGGAATTATCTACAACACCATCTGTAAAAACGTGGAAATAACTACACAGTCATCTGTATAAACATGGAAATATCTACACCTCCATCTGTATAAACATGGAAATATCTACACTGCCATCTGTATACACAAGGAAATATCTACACAGCCATCTTCATAAACAATGTAATATCTACCCCGCTATCTCTATAAACATGGAAATACCAACACCGCTCTCTGTATAAACATGGAAATATCTACACCGCTATCTGAATAAACATGGAAATATCTCCACCGCTATCTGTATAAACATGGAAATGTCCACACTGCTATCTGTGTAAACATGGAAATATCTACACCGCTATCTGTATAAACATGGAAATAACTACACCGCCATCTCTATAAACATGGAAATGTCTACACCGCTATCTGTATAAACATGGAAATATCTACATGGCTATCTCTATAAACATGGAAATATCTACACCGCCATCTGTATAAACATGGAAATACCTACAGAGTCATCTGTAGAAACATGGAAATAACTACAACACTATCTGTATAAACATGGAAATATCTACACTGCCATCTGTATAAACATGGAAATATCTACACTGCCATCTCTATAAACATGGAAATATCTACATCGCTATTTGCATAAACATGGAAATAGCCACACCGCTGTCTGTATAAACGTGGAAATATCTACACCGC
Organism: Pan paniscus; assembly: GCF_029289425.2. Classification (NCBI taxonomy): domain Eukaryota; kingdom Metazoa; phylum Chordata; class Mammalia; order Primates; family Hominidae; genus Pan; species Pan paniscus. The sequence goes on from NC_073255.2 coordinate 123,858,609, forward strand.
CAACTGTAAAAACATGGAAATATCTACAGAGTCATCTGTAAATTCATGGAAATATCTACACCTCCATCTGTATAAACATGGAAATATCTACACTGCCATCTGTAGAAAGTGGAAATAGCCACACCGCTATCTGTATAAACATGGAAATATCTACACCGCTATCTTTATAAACATGGAAATATCTACACCGCTATCTGTATAAACTTGGAAATAGCCACAACACTATCTGTGTAAACATGGAAATATCTGCACGTCGATCTCTGTAAACATGGAAATATCTACACCGCTATCTGTATAAACATGTAAATATCTACACCGCTATCTGTATACACATGGAAACATCTACACCATGGTCTTTATAAACATGGATATATCTACACCGCTATCTGTATAAACATGGAAATATCTACACCGCTATCTGTATAAACATGGAAATATCTACATCACTATCTGTATAAACATGGAAATAGCCACACAGCTATGTGTATACACATGGAAATATCTACTCCACCATCTGTAAAGACATGGAAATATCTAAACAGTCGTCTGTATAAACATGGAAATATCTTCACCTCCATCTGTGTAAACATGGAAATATCTACACTGCCATCCTTATACACATGGAAATATCTAGACAGCCATCTGTATAAACATGGAAATATTTTCACGGCTATCTCTATAAACATGGAAACACCAAACCGCCATCTCTATAAACATGGAAATAACTCAATCGCTATCTTTATAAACATGTAAATATCTCCACCGCTATCTGTATAAACATGGAAATGTCAACAACACTATCTGTGCAAACATGAATATATCTACACAGCTGTCAGTGTAAACATGGAAATATGTACACCGCTATGTTGTGAAGATGATAATATGTACACGGCAATCTTTGCAAATATGGAAATAACTACACCTCTATCTCTGTGAACATGGAAATATCTACACCGCTATCTGCATAAACATGGAAATAGCTACATGGCTATCTCTATAAACATGGAAATATCTACACCGCCATCTGTATAAACGTGGAATTAACTACACAGTCAACTGTATAAACATGGAAATATCTTCACCACTATCGCGATAAAATTGGAAATATCTACAATGCCATCTGTATAAACATGTAAATATATACACAGCCATCTCTATAAACATGGAAATATCTACATCGCTATCTGTATAAACATGGAAATAGCCACACCGCAGTGTGAATAAATATGGAAATATCTTCACCGCTATCTCTATAAACATGGAAATGTCTACACCGCTATCTGTATAAACATGGAAATATCTACTTAGCTATCTCTATAAACATGTAAATATCTACACCGCCATCGGTATAAACATGGAAATAACTACACAGTCATCTGTATAAACACAGAAACATCTACAAAGTCATCTGTATAAACATTGAAATGTCTACACTGCCATCTCTATCAACATGGAAATATCTACACAGCCATCTCTATAAACATGGATATATCAACATCACTATCTGCATAAACATGGAAATGGCCACAACCCTATCTGTATAAACATGGAAATGTCTACACGGCCATCTGTAAAAACATGGAAACGTCTACACAGTCATCTGTATAAACATGGAAATATCTACAAGTCCATCTGTATAAACATGGAAATATCTACACCGCTATCTTTATAAACATGGAAATATCTAAACCGCTATCTCTATAAACATGGAAATACCTACACCGCTATCTGTATAAACTTGTTAATATCTACACCGCTATCTGTATTAACATTGAAATATCTACACCGCTTTGTGTATAAACTTGGAAATGTCTACATCGCCATCTCTATAAACATGGAAATATCTCCACCGCTATCTCTATAAACATGGAAATATCTCCACCACTATCTCTATAAACATGGAAATAACTACACCGCTGTCTGTATAAACCTGGAAATATCTACACCGCTCTCTCTATAAACATGGAAATGTCTACACCGCTATCTGTATAAACATGGAAATATCTACACCGCCATCTGTATAAACGTGGAAATACCTACACAGTCATCTGTATCAACATGGAAATATATACGCCACTATCTGTATAAACATGGAAATATCTACAATGCTATCTCTGTAAACATGGAAATATCTACACAGCTATCTGTGTAAACTTGGATATATCTACACCGCTATCTCTGTAAGTTTGGCAATACCTACACTGCAATCATTGCAAAGATAGAAATAGCTACACCGCTATCTCTGTAAACATGGAAATATCTACACCGATATCTGTATAAACATGGAAATAACTACACTGCCATCTGTATAAACATGGAAATGCCTACACCACTTTCTCTATAAACATGAAAATATCTACACTGCTATCTCTATATACATAGAAATATCTACAACTCCATCTCTATAAACATGAAAATATCTACACCGCCATCTTCAGAAACAGTGATGTATCTACACCGCCATCTGTATAAACATGGAAATATCTACACCACTATCTGTATAAATATGGAAATATCTTCACTGCCATCTGTATAAACATGGCAATATCTACACTGCCATCTGTATAAAGATGGAAATATCTACACCGCAATCTGTATATATATGGAAATATCTACACCACTATCTGTATAAACAAGGAAATACCTACACCGCCATCTGTATAAATATGGAAATACCTACACCGCTATCTGTAGAAATATGGAAATATCTACACCGCTATCTCTATAAACATGGAATTACCAACACCGCTTTCTCTATAAACGTGGAAATATCTACATCGCAATCTCTATAAACATGGAATTATCTACACCGCCATCTCTATAAACATGAAAATATCTACACCACCATTTCAGAAACATGGCTGTATCTTCACCGCCATCTGTATAAAGATCGAAATATCTACACCACTATCTGTATAAACATGGAAAAATCTTCACTGCCATCTGTATAAAGTTGGAAATATCTGCACTGCGAGTTGTATAATCATGGAAATATCTACACCGCTATCTCTATAAACATGGAAATACCTACAACGCCATCTCTATAAACATGGAAATATCTACACCGCGGTCTGTATAAACATGTTAATATCTACACCACTATCTGTATAAACATGTAAATATCTACACCACGATCTGTATAAACCTGGAAATATCTACACCGCTATCTGTATAAACATGGAAATATCTTCACAGCTATCTGTGCAAACATGAAAATATCTACACCGCCATCTCTATAAACATGGAAATATCTACACTGCCATCTCTATAAAGATGGAAATATCTACACCGCGAGCTGTATAAACATGGAAATATCTACAACGCTAGTTGTATAAACATGGAAATAACAACACCGCTATCTGTATAAACATGGAAATACCTACACTGCTATCTGTATAAACATGGAAATATCTACACAACTATCTCTATAAACATGGAAATACCTACACTGCCATCTCTATACACATAGAAATATCTACACCGCTATCTCTATAAACATGGAAATATCTACAACGCCATCTGCATGAACATGGAAATATCTACTCCGCTATGTGTATAAACATGGAAATATCTACACTGTCATATGTATAAACATGGATATACCTAAACTGCCATCTGTGGAAAGATGGAAATATCTACACCACGATCTGTATAAATATGAAAATATCTACACCGCTATCTGTGTAAAGATGGAAATATCTACACCGCAATCTGTGCAAAGATGGAAATATCTACACCGCTATCTCTGTAAACATGGAAATATCTTCACCACTATCTGTATAAACATGGAAATCTCTATATCGCTATCTGTATAAACATGGATATATCTACACCGCTTTCTGTATAAATATTAAAATATCTACACCGCCATTTGTGTAAACATACAAATATCTACAGAGTCATCTGTATACACACGGAAATATCTACACAGCCATCTGAATAAACATGGATGTATCTACAAAACTATCTGTATAAACAAGGAAATACCTACAGCGCTAACTCTATAAACATTGAAATATCAACAGCACAATCTCTACAAACATGGAAATATCTACACCGCCATTTATATAAACATGAAAATATCTACACCGACATCTCCATAAACATGGAACTATCTACACCGCCATCTCTATAAACATGGAAATATCTACACCGCTATCTGTATAAAGAGGGAAATATCTACACTGCTATCTCTATAAACATGGAAATATCTACACAGCCATCTGTATAAACATGGAAATATCTACACTGCTATCTCTATAAAAATGGAAATATCTACACCGTTATCTGTAAAAACATGGAAATAGCTACATCGCTATCTGTATAAACCTGGAAATATCTCCACCACTATCTGTAGAAACATGGAAATATCTTCAACGCTATCTGTGTAAACATGGAAATATCTACACAGCTATATGTGTAAACTTGGAAATATCTGCACAGGTATCTGTGTAAAAATGGAAATATCTACACGGAAATCTGTGCAAAGAGGGAAGTATCTACACCGCTTTCTCTGAAAACTTGGAAATATCTACAACGCTATCTGTATAAACATGGAAATATCTACACCGCTATCTGAATAAACAAGGAAATATCTACACCGCCATCTGTAGATACATGGAAATATCTACAACGCCATCTGTATAAACATGGAAATAACTACATCGCTACCGGTAGAAATATGGAAATATCTACACCGCTATCTCTATAAACATGGAAATACCAACACCGGTTTCTCCATAAACATGAAAATATCTACACCGCCATCTTCAGAAACATGGCTGTATCTACATTGCCATCTGTATAAACATGGAAATATCTACACCACTATCTGTATAAACATGGAAAAATCTTCACTGCCATCTGTATAAAGATGGAAATATCTCCACTGCGAGTTGTATAAACATGGAAATATCTACACCGCTATCTCTACAAACATGGAAATACCTACAACGCCATCTCTATAAACATGGAAATATCTAAACCGCTATCTGTATAAACATGGAAATATCTACACCGCTATCTGTATAAACCGGGAAAGATCTACACCGCTATCTGTATAAATATGGAAATATCTACAAAGCTATCTCTCTAAACATGGAAATGTCTACACCGCTATCTGTATAAACATGGAAATATCTACATCGTTATCTCTATAAACATGAAAATATCTACACTGTCTTCTGTATAAACATGGAAATATTTTCACAGTCATCTGTATAAACTTGGAAATATCTACAATACCATCTGTATAAACATGGAAATATCTACACGGAAAGCTGTATGAACATGGAAATATCTAGACAGTCATCTATATAATCATGGAAATATCTATACCGCTATCTGTATAAACATGGAAATACCCACACCGCTATCTGTATAAACATGGAAATAGCCACACCGTTATCTGTATAAACATGGAAATATCTGCACCGTTATCTTCATAAACATGGAAATATCTTCAACTCTATCTGTGTAAACATAGAAATATCTACACGGCTGTTTGTGTAAACATGGAAATATCTGCACCACTCTCAGTATAAAGATGGATATATCTACACCACTATCTGTAATACGTGGAAATATCTACACCGCTCTCTGTATAAACCTGGAAATATCTACAACGATATCTGTATAAACAAGGAAATATCTACACCGCCATCTCTATAAACATGGAAATACCTGCACCGCTATCTGTATAAATATGGAAATATCCACACCGCTATCTCTATAAACATGGAAATACCTACACCGATTTCTCTATAAACATGGAAATATCTACACTGCAATCTCTATATACATGGAAATATCTACACCGCCATCTCTATAAACATGAAAATATCTACACCGCCATCTTCAGAAACATGGATGTATCTACACCGCCATCTGTGTAAACATGGAAATATCTAAACCACTATCTGTATAAACATGGAAATATCTTCACTGCCATCTGTATAAACATGGAAATATCTACACCGCCATCTGTATACAGATGGAAATATCTACACCGCAATCTGTATAAATATGGAAATACCTACACCGCTACCTCTATAGACATGTAAATATCTACACCGCTATCTGTATAAACATGGAAATATCTACACTGCCATCTGTATAAAGATGGAAATATCTACACCGCGAGCTGTAAACATGGTAATATTTACACCGCAATCTGTATAAACATGGAAATATCTACAATGCTATCTCAGTAAACATGGAAATATCTACACAGCTATCTGTGTAAACTTGGAAATATCTACAACGCAATCTGTGTAAATTTGGCGATATTTACACCGCAATCTGTGCAAAGATGGAAATATCTACACCGCTATCTCGGTAAACATGGAAATATCTACACCGCTATCTGTATAAACATGGAAATATCTACACTGCCATCTGTATAAACATGGAAATATCTACAGCGCCATCTGTATAAACATGGAAATATCTACACTGCCATCTGTACACACATGGAAATATCTTCACATCCATCTGTATAAACATGGAAATATCTACACCGCTATATCTATAAACATGGAAATATCTACATCGCTATCTGTATAAACAGGGAAATATCTCCACCGCTATCTGTATAAACATGGAAATATCTACACCGCTATCTGTATAAACATGGATATATCTACACTGCTATCTGTATAAACATGGAAATATATACAGTGCTATCTGTGTAAACTTGGAAATATCTACTCAGCTATCTGCGCAAAGCTGGAAATATCTACACCGCTATCTCTGTAAACATGGAAATATCTACACCGCTATCAGTATAAACATGGAAGTATCTATACCGCAGTCTTTATAAACATGGAAATATGTCCACCGCTATCTGTATAAACATGAAAATATCTACACCGCTATCTGTATAATCATGCACATATCTACACCGCAATCTGTATAAACATGGAAATATCTACCATGCTATGTGTGTAAACATGGAAATATCTACACAGCTAACTGTGTAAACTTGGAAATGTCTACACAGCTATCTGCATAAACGTGGAAATATCTACACGGCAATCTGTGCAAAGATGGAAATATCTACACCGCTATCTCTGTAAACATGGAAATATCTACACTGCTACCTGTATAAACATGGAAATATCTACACCGCTGTCTGTTTAAACAAGGAAATATCTACACTGCCATCTGTACAAACATGGAAATATCTTCACCGCAATCTGTATAAACATGGAAATACCTACAACGCAATCTGTATAAACATGGAAATATCTACAATGCTATCTCTGTAAACATGGAAATATCTACACAGCTCTCTGTGTAAACTTGGAAATATCTACACCGCTATCTCTGTAAGTTTGGCAATACCTACACCTCAATCTTTGCAAAGATAGAAATAGCTACACCGCTATCCCTGTAAACATGGAAATATCTACACCGATATCTGTATAAACATGGAAATAACTACACTGCCATCTGTATAAACATGGAAATACCTACACCACTTTCTCTATAAACATGAAAATATCTACACTGCTATTTCTATATACATAGAAATATCTACAACTCCATCTCTATAAACAAGAAAATATCTACACCGCCATCTTCAGAAACATGAATGTATCTACACCACCATCTGTATAAACATGGAAATATCTACACCACTATTTGTATAAATATGGAAATATCTTTACTGCCATCTGTATAAACATAGCAATATCTACACCGCCATCTGTATAAAGATGGAAATATCTACACCGCAATCTGTATATATATGGAAATATCTACACCACTATCTGTATAAACAAGGAAATATCTACACCACCATCTGTATAAAGATGGAAAAACCTACACCGCTATCTGTAGAAATATGGAAATATCTACACTGCTCTCTCTATAAACATGGAATTACCAACACCGCTTTCTCTATAGACATGGAAATATCTACATCGCAATCTCTGTAAACATGGAATTATCTACACCGCCATCTCTATAAACATGAAAATATCTACACCGCCATCTTCAGAAACATGGCTGTATCTTCACCGCCATCTGTATAAAGATCGAAATATCTACAACACTATCTGTATAAACATGGAAAAATCTTCACTGCCATCTGTATAAAGTTGGAAATATCTGCACTGCGAGTTGTATAATCATGGAAATATCTACACCGCTATCTCTATAAACATGGAAATACCTACAACGCCATCTCCATAAACATGGAAATATCTACACCGCTATCTGTATAAAAATGGAAATATCTGCACCGCTATCTGTATAAACCTGGAAAGATCTACACAGCTATCTGTATAAATATGGAAATATCTACAACGCTGTCTCTCTAAACATGGAAATACCTACACCGCTATCTGTATAAACATGGAAATATCTACATCGTTATCTCTATAAACATGAAAATACCTTCACTGACGTATGTATAAACATGGAAATAACTTCAGAGTCATCTGTATAAACATGGAAATATCTACACCACCATCTGTATAAACATGGAAATATCTACACGGAAAGCTGTATAAACATGGATATATCTAGACAGTCATCACTATAAACATGGAAATATCTAAACCGCTATCTCTATAAACATGGAAATACCCACACCGCTATCTGTATAAACATGGAAATAGCCACACCGCTATCTGTATAAACAGGGAAATGTCTGCACAGCTATCTTTATAAACATGGTACTATCTGCAACTCTATCTGTGTAAACACAGAAATATCTACACGGCTATTTTTGTAAACATGGAAATATCTGCACCGCTATCTGTATAAAGATGGAAATATCTACACCACTATCTGTAAAATGTGGAAATATCTACACCGCTCTCTGTATAAACCTGGAAATATCTACACAGATATCTGTATAAATAAGGAAATATCTACACCGCCATCTGTATAAACTTGGAAATAACTACACCGCTATCTGTATAAATATGGAAATATCCACACCGCTATCTCTATAAACATGGAAATACCTACACCGATTTCTCTGTAAACATGGAAATATCTACAATGATATCTCTATATACATGGAAATATCTACACCGCCATCTCTATAAACATGAAAATATCTACACCGCCATCTTCAGAAACATGGATGTATCTACACCGCCATCTGTATAAACATGGAAATATCTACACCACTATCTGTATAAACATGGAAATATCTTCACTGCTATCTGTATAAACATGGAAATATCTACACCGCCATCTGTATAAAGATGGAAATATCTACACTGCAATCTGTATAAATATGGAAATACCTACACCGCTACCTCTATAGACATGTAAATATCTACACCGCTGTCTGTATACACATGGAAATATCTACACTGCCATCTGTATAAAGAGGGAAATATCTACACCGCGAGCTGTATAAACATGGAAATATCTACACCGCCATCTGCATAAACATAGAAATATCTACACAGACATCTCTATAAACATGGAAATATCTACACTGCCATCTGTATAAACTTGGAAATATCTACACTGACATCTGTAGAAAGATGGAAATGTCTACAAAGCGATCTGTATAAACATGGGAATTTCTACACCGCTACCTGTATAAACATGGAAATATCTACACCGCTATCAGTATCAACATGGAAATAACCACAACGCAATCTGTATTAACATGGAAATATCTACAATGCTATCTCTGTAAACATGGAAATACCTACACAGCTATCTGTGTAAACTTGGAAATATCTACACCGCTATCTGTGTAAATTTGGCAATACTTACACCGCAATCTGTGCAAAGATGGAAATATCTACACCGCTATCTCTGTAAACATGGAAATATCTACACCGCTATCTGTGTAAAGATGGGAATATCTACACGGCCTTCTGTATAAATATGGAAATATCTACAGCGCCATTTGTATACACATGGAAATATCTACACTGCCATCTGTACACACATGGAAATATCTACACAGCCATCTGTATAAACATGGAAATATCTACACCGCTATCTCTATAAACATGGAAATATCTACACCGCTGTCTGTATAAACATGGAAATATCTACATCGCTATCTGTATAAACAGGGAAATATCTCCACCGCTATCTGTATAAACATGGAAATATCTACACCGCTAAGTCTGTAAACATGGAAATATCTACACCGCTACCTGTATAAACATGGAAATATGTACAATGCTATCTGTGTAAACTTGGAAATATCTACACAGCTATCTGTGTAAACTTGGAAATATCTACCCAGCTATCTGTGTAAAAATGGAAATATCTACACAGCAATCTGTGCAAAAATGGAAATATCTACACCGCTATCTCCGTAAACATGGAAATATCTACACCGCTATCTGTATAAACATGGAAATATCTATACCGCAGTCTCTATAAACATGGAAATATCTCCACCCTTATCTGTATAAACATGAAAATATCCACACCGCTATCTGAATAATCATGGACATATCTACACCGCAATCTGCATAAACATGTAAATATCTATCACGCTATGTGTGTAAACATGGAAATATCTACACCGCGGTCTGTATAAACATGTTAATATCCACACCACTATCTGTATAAACATGTAAATATCTACACCACGATCTGTATAAACCTGGAAATATCTACACCGCTATCTGTGTAAAGATGGAAATACCTTCACCGCTATCTGTGCAAACATGAAAATATCTACACCGTCATCTCTATAAACATGGAAATATCTACACTGCCATCTCTATAAAGATGGAAATATCTACACCGCGAGCTGTATAAACATGGAAATATCTACAACGCTAGTTGTATAAACATGGAAATACCAACACCGCTATCTGTCTAAACATGGAAATACCTACACTGCTATCTGTATAAACATGGAAATATCTACACAACTATCTCTATAAACATGGAAATACCTACACCGCCATCTCTATACACATAGAAATATCTACAGCGCTATCTGTATAAACATGGAAATATCTACACTGCCATCTGTATAAACATGGAAATATCTACAGCGCCATCTGTATAAACATGGAAATATCTACACCCCCATCTGTATACACATGGAAATATCTACCGAGCCATCTTTATAAACATGGAAATATCTACACTGCTATCTCTATAAACATGGAAATATCTACACCGCTATCTGTGTAAACTTGTAAATATCTACACCGCTATCTGTATAAAAATGAAAATTTTTACACCGCTATCTGTATAAACATGGAAATATCTCCACCGCTATCTTTATAAACACGGAAATACCTACACCGGTATCTTTATCAACATGGAAATACCTACACCGCTATCTCTATATACAATGAAATATCTACAACGCTACCTGTGTAAACAAGGAAATATCTACACAGCTATCTGTGTAAACTTGGAGATATCTACACCGCAATCTGTGTAAGCATGGAAATATCTACAAAGCTATCTGTGTAAACATGGACATATTTCCAACGCTATCTGTGTAAACAGGGAAATATCTACACAGCTATCTGTAAAACGTGAAAATATCTACACTGCTATCTGTATATACATGGAAATATCTACACCGCTATCTGTATAAACATGGAAATATCTACAACGCTATCTGTGTAACCATGGAAATATCTACACAGCAATCTGTTTAAAAATGGAAATATCTACACGGCAATCTGTGCAAAGTTGGAAATATCTACACCGCTCTCTCTGTAAACATGGAAATATCTACACCGCTATCTGTTTAAATATGGAAATATCTACACCGCTATCTGTATAAAGAAGGAAATACCTACACCGCCATCTATAGAAACATGGAAATATCTACACCGCCATCTGTATAAAAATGGAAATACATACAGCGCTACCTGTATAAATATGGATATGACTACACCGCTATCTCTATAAACATGGAAATACCTACACCACTTGCACTATAAACATGGAAATATCTACACCGAAATCTCTGTAAACATGTAAATATCTACACTGCCATCTGTGTAAACATGAAAATATCTACACCACCATCTTCAGAAACATGGCTGTATCTACGCCGCCATCTGTTTAAACATGGAAATATATACACCACTATCTCTATAAAGATGGAAATATCTTCACTGCCATCTGTATAAAGATGGAAATATCTGCACTGCGAGCGGTATAAACATGAAAATATCTACACCGCTATCTGTATAAACATGGAAATAAAAACACCGCTATCTGTATAAACATGGAATTATCTACACCTCTATCTGAATAAACATGGAAATATCTGCAGTGCAATCTCTATAAACATGGAAATACCTACACCACCATCTGTATAAACATGCAAATATCTACAGGGAAATCTGTATATACGTGGAAATATCTAGACAGTCATCTCTATAAACATGGAAATATCTACACCGCTATCTTTATAAACTTGGAAATACCGACACCGCTATCTGTATAAACATGGAAATATCTGCACCGCTATCTTTTTAAACATGGAAATATCTGCAAATCTATCAGTGTAAACATCGAAATATCTACACGGGTATCTGTGTAAACATGGAAATATCTGCACCGCTATCTGTATAAACATGGAAATATGTACACCGCTATCTGAAAAACTTGGAAATATCTGCACCAATATCTGTATAAACATGGAAATATGTACACCGCTATCTTTATAAACAAGGAAATACCTACACCGCCATCTGTATAAACATGGAAATATCTACACCACCATTTGTATAAACATGGAAATATCTACACCGCTATCTGTATAAATACTGAAATATCTACACTGCAATCTCTATAAACATGGAAATATCTAAACCAATATCTTCATAAACATGGAAATATCTACACTGTTATCTCTATAAACATGGAAATATCTACGCCGCCACCGGTATAAACATGCAAATACCTACCGAGTCATCTGCATAAACATGGAAATATCTACACCAGCATCTCTATAAACATGGAAATATCTGCACCACTATATCTATATACATGGAAATATCTACACAGCCATCTGTATGAGCATGGAAATATCTTCACCGCTGTCTCAATAAACATGGAAATATCTATACCGCTATCTGTGTAAACAAGGAAATATCTACACCGCTATCTGTATAAACATAGAAATATCTCCACCGCTATCTATATAAACATGGAATTATCTCCACCGCTATCTGTATAAACATGGAAATACCTACACCTGTATCTGTATCAATATGGAAATACCTAAACCGCTATCTGTATAAACAATGAAATATCTACAACGCTATCTCTGTAAACATGGAAATATCTAAACAGCTATCTGTGTAAACTTGGAAATATGTACACCGCTATCTGTGTAAACATGGAAATATCTACAACGCTATCTGTGTAAACATGGAAATATTTACAACGCTATCTGTGTAAACATGGAAGTATCTACACAGCTATCTGTAAAACGTGGAAATATCTACACAGCTATCTGTATAAACGTTGAAATATCTAAACCGCTATCTGTATAAATGTGGAAATATCTTCAACGCTATCTGTATAAACGTGGAAATATCTACATCACTATCTGCATAAACGTGGAAATAACTTCACCGCTATTTCTATAAACCTAGAAATATCTACAACGCTATCTGTATCAACGTGGAAATAACTACACCGCTATCTGTATAAACTTGGAAATATCTACAATGCTATCTCTGTATACCTGGAAATATCTACACAGCTATCTGTGTAAACTTGGAAATACCTACACCGCTATCTGTGTAAAGTTGGCAATATCTACACCGCAATCTGTGCAAAGATGGAAATATCTACTCTGCTATCTCTGTAAACAAGGAAATATCTACTCCGCTATCTGTATAAACAGGGAAATATCTACAGCGCCATCTGTATGAACATGGAAATATCTACAGCGCCATCTCTGTAAACATTGAAATATCTACATTGCCATCTTTAAAAATATGGAATTATCTACCCAGTCATCTGTATAAACATGGATATATCTACAACGCCATCTCTATAAACATGGAAATATCTACAATGCGATCTGTATTCACATGGAAATATCTACGCAGCCATCTGTGTAAACATGGAAATATCTACACGGCTATCTCCATAAACACGGAAATACCTACACCGGTATCTCTATAAACATGGAAATATGCACACAGCCATCTGTATAAACATGGAAATACTTACAAAGTTATCTGTATAAACATGGAAATATCTACACCGCGGTCTGTATAAACATGGAAATATCTACACAGACATCTGTAAATACATGGAAATATCTAAACCGCCATCTGCATATCCATGGAAATATCTATGCCGCCATCTGTATAAACTTGGAAATATCTACACGGCCATCTGTGTATAGATGGAAATATCAACACTGCCATCTGTACAAACATGGAAATATCTACACCGCTATCTCTATAAACATGGAAATATCTACACTGCAATCTGTAAAAACATGGAAATACCTATACAGTCATCTGTATAAACATGGGAGTATCTACACCACCATCTGTATAAACATGGAAATATCTACAATGCCATCTGTATACACATGGAAATATCTACACAGCCATCTGTATAAACATGTAAATATCTACACTGCCATCTCCGTAAACATGGAACTATCTACTCCGCCATCTGTATAAACATGGAAACACCTACACCGCCATTTGTGTGAATAAGGAAATATCTACAATGCCATCTGTATAAAGATAAAAATATCTGCACCGCGAGCTGTATAAACATGGAAATATCTACATCGCTATCTGTATAAACGTGGAAATACCAACACCGCTATCGGTATAAACATGGAAATATCTACAACGCCATCTACATAAACATGGAAATATCTTCACCACTATGTCTACAAACCTGGAAATATCTACACCGCTATCTCTATAAACATGAAAATATCTACATCGCCATCTGCATATCCATGGAAATATCTGCACTGCCATCTGTATAAAGATAGAAATATCTAAACAGCAATCTGTGTACAGATGGAAATATCAACACCGCCATCTGTACAAACATGGAAATATCTACACCGCTATCTGTATAAACTTAGAAATATCTACACTGCAGTCCGTTTAAACATGGAAATATCTACACCGGTATCTGTATAAACATGGAAATATGTACACCACGATCAGTATAAACATGGAAATATTTTCACCGCTATCTGTATAAACTTGGAAATATCAACACTGCTATCTCTGTAAATATGGAAATATCTACACTGCCATCTGTATAAACATGGAAATAACTACTCAGTCATGTGTAGGAACACGGAAATATCTACACCATCGTTTGTATAAAGATGGAAATATCTACAACGTTATCTGTATAAACATGGATATATGTACACAGCCCTCTGTATAAATATGGATATATCTGCAAAGGCATCTGTTTAAACATGGAAATATCAACACCGCCATCAGTACAAACATGGAAATATCTGCACGGCTATCTGTATAAACATTGAAATATCTACACCGCGGTCTGTATAAACATGTTAATAGCTACACCGCTATCTGTATAAACATGTAAATATCTACACCACGTTCTGTATAAATATGGAAATATGTACACCGCTATCTGTATAAACATGGAAATAACTACACAGCCATCTGTGTAAACATGGAAATATCTACTCTGCTAACTCTATAAACATGGAAATACCTACAACGCTATCTCTATAAACATGGAAATACCTACAACGCAATCTCCATCAACATGGAAGTATCTACACTGCTATCTGTATAAACATGGAAATTCTTCACCGTTATCTCTATAAACATGGAAATACCTACACTGCCATCTGTATAAACATACAAATATCTACAAAGTCATGTGTATAAACATGGAAATATCTACACCACCATCTCTATAAACATAGAAATATCTACACTGCCATGTGTATACACATGGAAATATCTACACATCCATCTGTATAAACATGGAAATATCTCCACCTCTATCTCTATAAACATGGAAATATCTACACATCCATCTGCATAAACATGGAAATATCTACACTGCCTTGTACACACATGGAAATATCTACAAAGCCATCTGTATAAACATGGAAATATCTACACCGCTACCTCTATAAACATGGAAATACCTACAAAGCAATCTGTATAAACATGGAAATATCTACATTGCTCTCTGTATAAACATGGAAATATCACCACCGCTATCTGTTTATATATGGAAATATCTACACCGCTATCTGTATAAAAATGGAAATATCTACACAGTCAACTGTATATACATGGAAATATCTACACCACCATCTCTTTAAACATGGAAATATCTACACTGCCATCTGTAAACATGGAAATATCTACACAGTCATCTGTATATACATGGAAATATCTACACCACCATCTCCATAAACATGGAAATATCTACACTGCCGTCTGTATACACATAGAAATGACTACAGAGCCATCAGTATAAACATGGAAACTTCTGCACCGTTATCTCTATACACATGGAAATACCTACCCTGTAATCTGTATAAACATGGAAATATCTACACCACAATCTCTATAAACATGGTAATATCTACACCGCCATCTCTATAAACATGAAAATATCTTCACCGCCATCTCCATAAACATGGAACTATCTACACCGCCATCTGTGTAAACATGGAAATATCTACACTGCCGTCTGTATAAAGATGGAAATATCTGCACCGCGAGCTGTATAAATATGGAAATATCTACACTGCTATCTGTATAAACAGGGAAATACCAACACCACTATCTGTATAATCGTGGAAATATCAACACCATGATCTGTATAAACATGGAAATATCTACAAGTCTCTCTGTATAAACATGGCAATAAATTCACCGCTATCTGTATAAACATGGAAATACCAACACTGCTATCTGTATAAACATGGAAATATTTATACCGCTATCTGTATAAACATGGAAATATCTACACCACTATCTCTATAAACATGGAAATATCTGCACTGCCATCTCTATAAACATGGAATTATCTACACCAATATCTCTATAAACAAAGAAATACCTACTCCGCCATGTCTATAAACATGGAAATATCTACACCACTATCTCTACAAACATATAAATATCTACACCGCCATTTCTATGAACATGGAAATATCTACACCGCCATCTGCATTAACATGGAAATATCTTCAGCGCCATCTGTATAAACATGGAAATATCTATGCCGCCGTCTGTATAAACATAGAAATATCTACACTGCCATCTGTGGAAAGATGGAAATGTCTACACCGCGATCTGTATAAACTTGGAAATATCTGCATCGCTACTTAGATAAACATGGAAATATCTACACAGCTATCTGTATAAACATGGAGATATCTTCACCGCTAACTGTATAAACATGGAAATATCTACACCGAGATCTGTATAAATATGGAAATATCTACACCGCTATCTCTATGAAGATGGAAATGTCTACAACACTATCTGTATAAACATGGAAATATCTACAAGGCTAACTCTATAAATATGGAAATACCTAAACCGCCTTCTGTATAAACATGGAAATAACAACACAGTCATCAGTATAAACATGGAAATATCTACAGCGCCATCTGAGAAAACATGGAAATACCTACACCGCCATCAGTATAAACATGGTAATATCTCCACCGCTATCTGTAAACATGGAATTATCTCCACTGCTATCTGTATAAACATGGAAATATCTACACCAGGATCTGTATAAACATGGAAATATCTCCACCGCTTTCTGTATAAACATGGAAACATGTACACCGCTATCACTATAAACATGGAAATATCTACACAGCTATTTGTATAAACATGCAAATATCTACAACGCTATCTGTTAAACATGGAAATATCTACTCCGCTTTCTTTGTAAAGTAGGAAATATCTACACTGCCATCTGTAAAAACGTGGAAATATCTACACCACCATCTGAATAAACATGGAAATATCTACACCGCTAACACTATATACATGGAACTATCTACACCGGTATCTCTATAAGCATGGAAATATCTACACCGCTATCTGTATAAACAAGGAAATAACTCCACCGCTGTCTGTATAAACATTGAAAGATCTGCACAGCTATATCTATAAACATGGAATTATCTACACCGCTATCTGTTTAAACATGGAAATGTCTACAACTCTATCTGTGTAAACATGGAAATATCTACACCGCTATCTGTGTAAAGATGGAAATATCTGCTCCACAATCTGTGCAAAGATGGAAATATATACAACACTATCTTTATAACCATGGAAATATCTTCAAAGCTATCTGTATAAACATGGAAATATCTACACCGCTATCTCCATAATCATGGAAATATCTACACCGCCATCTGTAGAAACATGGAAACATCTACACAGTCATCTGTGTATACATGGAAATATCTACAACACCATTTCTATAGGCATGGAAATATCTACATGACGATGTGTATACACGTGGAAATATCTACACAGTCATCAGTATAAACTTGGAAACATCTGCACCACTATCTGTATACACATGGAAATACCTACACACCTATCTCTATAAACATGGAAATAACTACACCGCTATCTGTATAAAAATGGAAATATCTACACCGCCATCTGCATAAACATGGAAACATCTACACCGCGATCTGTGTAAAAATGGAAATATCTGCACCGCCATCTGTATAAACGTAGAAATATCTACACTGCCATCTGTAGAAAGATGGAAATATCTACACCGTGATCTGTATAAACATGGAGATATCTACTCTACTTCCTGTATAAACATGGAGATATCTACACCGCTATCTGAATAAATATGGAAATATCCACACCGCTATCTCTATAAACATGGAAATGTCTACACAGCTATCTGTACAACTATGGAAATATCTACATGGCTATCTGTATGAACTTGGAAATATCTTCACTGCCTTCTGTATATACATGGAAATATCTACACAGTCATCTGTATAAACATGGAAATATCTACACCACTGTCTGTATAAACATGGAAATATCTACACTGCCATCTGTATAAACATGGAAATATCCTCATAGCCATCTCTATAAACATGGAAATATCTACACCGCTTTCCCTATAAACATGGAAATATCGACACCGATATCTCTATAAATATGGAAATATCTACACTGCCATCTGAATACACATGGAAAAGTCTACACAGTCATCTGTTTAAACATGGAAATATCTACACCGCTATCTCTATAAACATGGAAAACCTATACCGCTATCTGCATAAACATGGATATATCTACACCGCTATCTGCATAAACATGGAAATACCTACACTGACATCTCTATAAAGATGGAAATACCTACACCGCGAGCTGTACAAACATGGAAATATCTACAACGCTATCTGTATATACATGGACATACCAACACGACTATCTCTATAAACGTGGAAATATCTACACCGCTATCTGTATAAATATGGAAGTATCTATACCGCTATCTCTATAAACATGGAAATACCTACACCGCCATCTTTATGAACATGGAAATATCTACACCGCTATCTCTATAAACGTGAAAATGTCTTCACCGCTATCTTTAAAAACATGGAATTATCTACATGGACATTTCTATAAACATGGAAATATCTACGCCGCCATCTGTATTAACATGGAAATACCTACCCAGTCATCTGTATGAACATGGAAATATCTACACCACTATCTGTATAAACATGGAAATACCTACAATGCCATCTGTATAAACATGGAATTATCTACAAAGACATCTGTATAAACATGGATATATCTGCACCGCTATCTGTATAAATGTAGAAATAGCCACACCGCTATCTGTATAAACATGGAAATATCTACACTGCCATCTGAATAAACATGGAAATATTTACACCGCTATCAGTGTAAATATGGGAATATATAGACCGCTATCTCTGTAAACATGGAAATATCTACACCGCCATCTGTATAAACATGGAAATATCTACACAGTCACCTGTATAAACATGGAAATATCTGCACCAGCATCTCTATAAACCTGGAAATAGCTAGACTGCCATCTGTATAAACGTGGAAATATCTACACAGCCATCTGTATAAAGTTGGAAATACCTACACCGCTTTCCCTATACACATGGAAATAATTACACAGCTATCTCTATAAACATGGAAATATCTACACCGCCATCTATATGAGCCTGGAAATATCTACACCGCCATCTTTATAAACATGAAAATATCTACACAGCCATCTCCATAAACATGGAACTATCTACTCCACCATCTGTGTAAAAATGGAAATAACTTAACCGCTATCTCTATAAACATGGAAATATCTACACTGCCATCTGCATAAAGATGGAAATATCTACACCACGAGCTGTATAAACATGGAAATCTCTACACCGCTATCTGTATAAACATGGAAATACCTACACCAATATGTCTATGAACATTGAAATACCTACACCGCCATCTCTATAAACATGGAATTATCTACACCGGTATCTCTATAAACATAGAAATATCTACACAGCCATCTGTATAAACATGGAAATATCTATGCCGCCATCTGTATAAACTTAGAAATATCTACACTGCCATCTGTGGATACATGGAAATGTCTACACCGCGATCTGTATAAACATGGAAATACCTACACAGCTATCTGTGTAAACATGGAAATATCTACAGCGCTATCTATCTAAAGATGGAAATACCTACACCGCAATCTGTGCAAAAATGGAAATATCTTCACCGCTATCTCTATAAAGATGTAAATATCTGCACTGCCCTCTGTATAAACATGGAAATATCTACACCACCATCTGTGAAAACATGGAAATATCTACACAGTCATCTGTATAAACATGGAAATATCTACACCTTTATCTGTATAAACATGGAAATATCTACACGGCTATCTGCATAAACATGTAAATACCTACACTTCCATCTGTATAAAGATGGAAATATCAACACCGCGAGCTGTATATACATGGAAATATCTACACCACTATTCATATAAACATGGACATACCAACACCACTATCTCTATAAACGTGGAAATATCTACACCACTATCTGTATAAACATGGAAATATCTTCAAAGCTATTTCTATAAACATGGAAATATGTACACTGCCATCTTTATACACATGGAAATATCTACCGCACTATTTGTATAAACATAGAAATATCTACACCGCCATCTCCAAAAACATGGAAATATCTACACCGCCATCTGCATGAACCTGGAAATATCTACAGCGCCATCTGTATAAACATGAATATATCTGCACCGCCATCTGCATAAACGTACAAATACCTACACTTGTCTGTATAAACATTGAAATACCTACACAGTTATCTGTATAAACATGGAAACTTCTACACCACTATCTGTGTAAACAGGGAAATATCTGCACCGCAATCTGTGTAAAAAAGGAAATATCTACACCGCTATCTTTGTAAAGATGGAAATAACTACATTGCAATCTGTGCAAAGATGGAAATAACTAAACGGCTATCTGTGTAAACATGGTAATATCTACACCGCTGTCTCTATAAGCATGGAAATATCCACACCGCTATCTGTATAAACATGGTAAAATCTACACCGAAATCTGTAAAACATGGAAATAACTACACAATCATCTGTATAAACATGGTGACATCTACACAGCTATCTGTGTAAACATGGAAATATCTACACCGCTATTTGTGTAAAGATGGAAATATCTGCACCGCAATCTGTGCAAACATGGAAATATTTACACCGCTATCTCTATAAACATGGAAATATCTGCACCGTTATCTTTATAAACATAGAAATATCTACACCACTGTCAGTATAAACATGGAAATATCTATACCATCTGTATAAACATGGAAATATCTACACCGCCATCTGAATAAACATGGAAATATCTACACCACTATCTGTATAAATATGGAAATATCTACACCACTATCACCATGAACATGGAAATATCTACACCACGATCTGTATAAACATGGAAATATCTCCACCGCAATCTGTATAAACATGGAAACATCTACACCGCTATCTGTATAAACATGGAAATATCTACACCGCTGTCTGTATAAACATGGAAATATCTACAAAACTATCTGTGTAATCATGGAAATATTTACGCCGCTATATATATAAACATGGAAACATATACACCACGATCTGTATGAAAATGGAAATATCTACACCGCCATCTGCATAAACATGAAAGTAACTTCACCGCCGTCAGTATAAACATAGAAACATCTACACTGTCCTCTCTATAAACATGGTAATACCTACACAGTTATCTGAATAAACATGGAAATATCTACACCACTATCTGTGTAAACATGGAAATATCCACACCGCAATCTGTGTAAACATGGAAATATCTACACCGCTATCTTTGTAAAGATGGAAATATCTACACCGCAATCTGTGCAAAGATGGAAATATCTAAACCGCTATCTGTGTAAACATGGTAATATCTACACCACTGTCTGTATAAACATGGAAATATCCACACCGCTCTCTGTATATACATGGAAATATCTACACCGCCATCTGTAAAAACATGGAAATATCTACACCGAAATCTTTATTAACATGGAAATACCTACACAATCATCTGTATAAACCTGGAGACAGGTACACAGCTATCTGTATAGTCAAGGAAATATCTACACCGCTATCAGTATAAACATGGAAATATCTACAACGCTATCTGTGTAAACATGCAAATGTCTACACAGCTATCTGTGTAAACATGGAAATATCTACACCGCTATTTTTGCAAAGATGGAAATATCTGCAACGCAATCTTTGCAAACATAGAAATATTTACACTGCTATCTCTGTAAACATGGAAATATCTGCACCGGTATCTGTATAAACATGGAAATATCTACACCGCTATCTGTATAAACATGGAAATATCTACACCGCCATCTGTATAAACATGGAAATATCTACACAGTCATCTGTGTATACATGGAAATATCTACACCACCATCTCTATAAACATGGAAATATCTACACTACCATGTGCATACACATGGAAATATCTACACAGCCATTAGTATAAACTTGGAAACATCTGCACCGCTATCTGAATACACATGGAAATAACTACACCGCTATGTCTATAAACATGGAAAGATCTAAACTGCTATCTGTATAAACATGGAAATAACTACGCCGCTATCTGCATCAACATCGAAATACCTACACTGCCATCTGTATAAACATGGAAATACCTGCACCGCGAGCTGAATAAACATGGAAATGTCTACACCGCTATGTGTATAAACATGGAAAATCAACACCACTATCTGTATAAGCATGGAAATATGTACACCGTTATCTGAATAAACATGGAAATACCTACACCACCATCTCTATAAACATGGAATTATCTACACAGCTATCTCTATAAACATAGAAATATCTACACCGTCATCTCTATAAACATGGAAATATCTACACCACCATCTTCATAAACATGGAAATATTTACACCGCGATCTGTATAAACATGGAAACATCTACACGGCTATCTGCATAAACATGTAAATATCTACACCGCTGTCTGTATAAACATGGAAATATCTACAACACTATCTGTATAAACATGGAAATATCTACACAGCTATCTGTTTAAACATGGAAATATCTACACCGCTATCTGCATAAACATGGAAACGTATACAGCACGATCTGTATAAAAATGGAAATATCTACACCTCTCTCTGTATATAATGGAAGTATCTACACCGCTATCTGCATATACATGGAAAAACCTACAATGACATCTGTATAAACATGGAAATATCTACACCACGAGCTGAATAAACATGGAAATGTCTACACCGCTATGTGTATAAACATGGAAATATCAACACCAGTATCTGTATAAACATAGAAATATCTACATCACTATCTGAATAAACATGGAAATATCTACACCACTATTTCTATAAACATGGAAATACCTACACCACCATCTCTATAAACATGGAATTATCTACACCGCTATCTCTATAAAAATAGAAATATCTACACCGCCATCTCAATATACATGGAAATATCTACACCACCATCTGCATAAACATGGAAATATCTACACCACGATCTGTATAAACATGGAAATATCTACACCTCTACCTGTAGAAACATGCAAATATCTACACCGCTATCTGTATAAACATGGAAATATCTACACTGCTATGTGTATAAACTTGGAAATATCTACACCGCCATCTGTATAAAGATGGAAATATATCCACGGCCATCTGTATAAACATGGAAAGATCTCCACCGCTATCTGTATAAACATGGAAATATCTAAAACAATATCTGCATAAACATGGAAATATCTACAACACTATCTGTGTAAACATGGAAATATCTACACAGCTATCTGTGTAAACATGGAAATACGTACACCGCTATCTGTGTAAAGATGGAAATATCTACACCGCATTCTGGGCAAATACGGAAATATCTACACTGCTATCTCTGTAAACATGGAGATATCTAAACCACTGTCTGTATAAACAAGGAAATATCTACAACACTATCTGTATAAACATGGAAATATCTACACCAGTATCAGTATAAACATAGATATATCTACACAACCATCTGTATAAACGTGGAAATATCTACAACACCATCTGAATAAACTTGGAAATATCTACACTGCTATCTGTATAAATATGGAAATATCTACACCGCTATCTCCATAAACATGGAAATATCTACACCACGATCTGTATAAACATGGAAATATCTCCACCGCTATCTGTATAAACATGGAAACATCTACACCGCAATCTCTATAAACATGGAAATATCTACACAGCAATCTGTATAAACATGGAAATATCTACACCGCCATCTCTATAAACATGGAAGAATCTACACTGGCATCTGTGGAAACATGGAAATTTGTACACTGCTATCTGTATAAACATGGAATTACCAACACAACTATCTGTATAAACATGGAAATATCTACAGCTCTATCAGTATAAACATAGAAATATCTACACCACTATCTCTTTAAATATGGAAATACCTACACCGCCATCTCTATAAACATGGAATTATCTACAACGCTATCTCTACAAACCTCAAAATATCTACACCGCCATCAGCATAAACATGGAAATAACTTCACCGCCTTCTGTATCAACATGGAATTATCAACACTGCCATCTCTATAAACATTGAAATATCTACACTGCCATATGTAGAAAGTTGGAAATATCTACGCCGACATCTGCATAAAGATGGAAATATCTACACCTCTGTCTGTATAAACATGGAAATATCTACACAGCTATCTGTATAAATATGGAAATATCTACACCGCTATCTCTATGAACATGGAAATGTCTACACCGCTAGCTTTATAAACATGGAAATATCTGAACCGACATCTGTAAAAACATGGAAATAACTAAACAGTCATCTGAATAAACATGGATATATCTACACCACTATATGTCTAAACATGGAAATATTTACACTGCCATCTGTATAAACATGGAATTATCTACAAAGCCATCTCTATAAACATGGAAATATCTACACCGCTATCTGTACAAACATGGAAATATCGACACCACGATCTGTATAAACATGGAAATATCTACAACGCTATCTGTATAAACATGGAAATATCTACACCGCTATCTGTTTAAACATGGAAATATCTACACCCCTGTCTGTTTAAACATGGAAATATCTACACCGCTATCAGTGTAAACATGTTTATATCTACACCGCCATCTGTATAAACATGGAAATATCTACACCGTCATCTGAATAAACATGGAATTCTCTACACCGCTATCTGGATAAATATGGAATTATCCACACCGCTATCTCTATAAACATGGAAATATATACACCGCTATCGGTATAAATATGGAAATATCTCAACTGGTATCTGTATAAACATGGAAACATCTAAGCCATTATCTGTATAAACATGGAAATATGTACACCGCTATCTGTATAAACATGTAAATATCTGCAACGTTATCCGTGTAAACATGGAAATATCTACACCGCTATCTGTATAAACATGGAAATATCTCCACCGCTACCTGTATAAACAAGAAAATATGTACACCGCTATCTGTATAAATGTGGAAATATATACGCTGCTATCTCTATAAACATGGAAATGTCTACACCGCTATCTGTATAAACATAGAAATATCTACATGGCTATCTCTACAAACATGGAAATAACTACACCACCATCTGTATAAACATGGAAATACCTACACAGCCATCTGTATAAACATGCAAATATCTACAACACTATCTGTATAAACATGGAAATATCTACACCTCCACCTGTATACAAATGGAAATATCTACACTGCCATCCGTATACACATGGAAATATCTACACCGCTATCTGCATTCTCATGGAAATATGTACACCGCTATCTGTATAAACATGGAAATATCTACCCCATTATCTGTATAAACATGGAAATATCTACACCGCTATCTGTATAAACATGGAAATGTCAACATCGCTATCTCTATAAACATGGAAATATCTACACCGCTATCTGTATAAACATGGAAATATCTACACCGCCATTTCCATAAATATGGAAATATCTACACCGCTATCTCTATAAACCTGGAAATATCTACACTCTTATGTGTATAAACGTGGAAACATCTACAACGCTATCTGTGTAAACATGGAAATATCTACACAGCTATCTGTGTAAACTTGGAAATATCTACACAGCAATCTGTGTAAAGTTGGAAAGATATACACCGCAATGTGTTCTAAGATGGAAATATCTACACCGCTATCTGTATAAACATGGAAATATCTACACTGCTATCTGAATAAATATGGAAATATCTACACCGCTATCTCTATAAACATGGAAATATCTACAACACTATCTGTGTAAACATGGAAATAACTACACAGCTATCTGTGTAAACTTGGAAATATCTACACCGTTATCTGTGTAAAGATGGAAATATCAACACCGCAATCTGTGCAAAGATGGAAATATCTACACCGCTATCTCTGTAAACATGGAAATATCTACACCGCTATCTGTATAAACATGGAAATATCTACGCCGCTATCTGTATAAACATGGAAATATTTACACTGCCATCTGTATAAACATACAAATATCTACAAAGTCATGTTTATATACATGGAAATATCTACACCACCATCTCTATAAACATTGAAATATCTACATTGACATATGTATACACATGGAAATATCTACACAGCCATCTGTAAACATGGAAATATCTACACCGCTACCTCTATAAACATGGAAATACCTACAAAGCAATCTGTATAAACATGGAAATATCTACATCGCTCTCTGTATAAACATGGAAATATCACCACCGCTTTCTGTTTATATATGGAAATATCTACACCGCTATCTGTATAAAAGTGGAAATATCTACACAGTTAACTGTATATACATGGAAATATCTACACCACCATCTCTATAAACATGGAAATATCTACACTGCCATCTGTAAACATGGATATATCTACACAGTCATCTGTATATACATGGAAATATGTACACCACCATCTCTATAAACATGGAAATATCTGCACCGCTATCTCTATACACATGGAAATACCTTCACTGCAATCTCTATAAACATGGAAATATCTACACCACAATCTCTATAAACATGGAAATATCTACACCGCCATCTCTCTAAACATGAAAATATCTACACCGCCATCTTCATAAACATGGAACTATCTACACCGCCATCTGTGTAAACATGGAAATAACTACACTGCCGTCTGTATAAAGATGGAAATATCTGCACCTTGAGCTGTATAAACATGGAAATATCTACACTGCTATCTGCATAAACAGGGAAATACCAACACCACTATCTGTATAAGCGTGAAAATATCAACACCACGATCTCTATAAACATGGAAATATCTACAAGTCTCTCTGTATAAACATGGAAATAAATACACCGCTGTCTGTATAAACATGGAAATATCTATACCGCCCTCTGAATAAACATGGAAATATCTACACTGCTATCTCTATAAATATGGAAATAAATACACCGCAATCTCAATAAACATGTAAATATCTTTGCCGTCATCTGTATAAACATGGAAATATCTACACAGCCATCTCTATAAACCTGGAAGTATCTACACTTACATATTTATAAAAATGAAAATATCTACACCGCCATCTCCATAAACATGGAACTATCTACACCACCATCTGTGTAAAATGGAAATATCTAAACCGCAATCTGTATAAACATGGACATATCTTCACTGCTATCTGTATAAAGATGGAAATATCTTCACCGCGAGCAGTGTAAACGTGGAAATATCTACACCGCTATCTGTATAACATGGAAATACCAACACTGCTATCTGTATCAACATGGAAATATGTATACCGCTATCTGTATAAACATGGAAATATCTACACCAATATCTGTATAAACATGGAAATACCTGCACTGCCATCTCTATAAACTTGGAATTATCTACACCACTATCTCTATTAACATAGAAATACGTACACCGCCATCTCTATAAACATTGAAATATCTACACCACTATCTCTACAAACATATAAATATCTACACCGCCATTTCCATAAACATGGAAATATCTACACCGCCATCTGCATAAACATGGAAATATCTACACCGCCATCTGTATAAACATGGGAATATCTATGCCGCCGTCTGTATAAACATAGAAATATCTACAATGCCATCTGTGGAATGATGGAAATGTCTACACCGCGATCTGTATAAACTTGGAAATATCTACACCGCTACTTGTATAAACATGGAAATATCTACACTGCAATCTGTATAAACATGGAAACACCTACACCACGATCTGTATAAAAATGGAAATATCTACACTGCTATCTGTATAAACATGGAAATATCTACACCGCTAACTGCATAAACATGCAAATATCTACACCGAGATCTGTATAAATATGGAAATATCTACACCGCTATCTCTATAAACATGGAAATGTCTACACCACTATCTGTATAAACATGGAAATATCTACAAGGCTAACTCTATAAATATGGAAATACCTAAACCGCCTTCTGTATAAACATGGAAATAACAACACAGTTATCTGTATAAACATGGAAATATCTACAGCGCCATCTGTGAAAACATGGAAATACCTACACCGCCATCAGTTTAAACTTGGTAATATCTCCACTGCTATCTGTATAAACATGGAATTATCTCCACTGCTATCTGTATAAACATGGAAATATCTACACCACGATCTGTATAAACATGGAAATATCTCCACCGCTTTCTGTATAAACATGGAAATATCTACTCCGCTATCTGTGTAAACATTGAAATATCTACACTGCTATCTGTGTAAAGATGGAAATATCTACACTGCAATCTGTTCAAAGATAGAAATATCTACACCGCTATCTTTGTAAAGTAGGAAATTTCTACACCACAATCTGTGAAAAGATTTAAATATCTACACCGCTATCTGTGTAAACATGGTAATATCTACACCACTTTCTGTATAAACATGGAAATATCTACACTGCTATCTGTATAAACTTTAAAATATCTTCACGGTCATGTGTAAAAACGTGGAAATATCTACACCACCATCTGAATAAACATGGAAATATCTACACCGATAACACTATAAGCATGGAAATATCTACACCGGTATCTATAAGCATGGAAATATCTACACCGCTATCTGTATAAACAAGGAAATAACTCCACCGTATCTGTATAAACATTGAAACATCTACACAGCTATATCTATAAACATGGAATTATCTACCCCGCTATCTGTTTAAACATGGAAATGTCTACAACGCTATCTGTGCAAACATGGAAATACCTACACCTCTATCTGTGAAAAGATGGAAATATCTGCTCCACAATCTGTGCAAAGATGGAAATATATACAATGCTGTCTCTATAAACATGGAAATATCTTCACCGCTATCTGTATAAACATGGAAATATCTACACTGCTATCTCTATAATCATGGAAATATCTACACCGCTATCTGTAGAAACATGGAAATATCTAAACAGTCATCTGTATATACATGGAAATATTTACAACACCATCTATATAGACATGGAAATATCTACATGACCATGTGTATACACGTGGAAATATCTACACAGCCATCAGTATAAACTTGGAAACATCTGCACCGCTATCTGTATACACATGGAAATACCTACACCCCTATCTCTATAAACATGGAAATATCGACACCGATGGAAATATCTACACTGCCTTCTGTATATACATGGAAATACCTACACAGTCATCCGTATAAACATGGAAATATCTACACCACTATCTGTATAAACGTGGAAATATCTACACTGCCATCTGTATAAACATGGAAATATCCTCACAGCCATGTCTATAAACATGGAAATATCTACACCTACCTCTGTATAAACATGGAAATATCTACACTGCCATCTGAATACACATGGAAAATACTACACACTCATCTGTATAAACATGGAAATATCTACACCGCTATCTCTACAAACAAGGAAAACCTATACCGCAATCTGCATAAACATGGAAATATCTACAACGACATCTCTATAAAGATGGAAATACCTACACCGCGAGCTGTATAAACATGGAAATATCTACAACGCTATCTGTATAATCATGGATATACCAACACCTCTATCTCTATAAACGTGGAAATATCTACAACGCTATCTGTATAAATATGGAAATATCTATACCGCTATCTCTATAAACATGGAAATAACTACACCACCATCTTTATGAACATGGAAATATCTACACCACTATCTCTGTAAACATGAAAATGTCTTCACCGCTATCTGTATAAACATGGAATTATCTACATGGCCATCTCTATAAACATGGAAATATCTACGCCGCCATCTGTATAAACATGAAAATATCTGCACCGCCATCTCTATAAACATAGAAATATCTACACTGCCATCTGTATAAACATGGAAATAACTACACAGTTATCTGTATAAACATGGAAACATCTACACCAATATCTGGGTAAAAATGGAAATATCTACACCGCAATCTATGTAAAAAAGGAAACATCTAAACCGCTATCTTTGTAAAGATGGAAATATCTACATTGCAATCTGTGCATAGATGGAAATAACTAAACCACTTTCTGTGTAAACATGGTAATATCTACACCGCTGTCTCTATAAACATGGAAATATCCACACCGCTATCTGTATATACATGGAAATGTCTACACCGCCATCTGTAAAACATGGAAATATCTACACCGCAATTTGTATAAACATGGAAGTACCTACACAATCAACTCTATAAACATGGTGACATCTACACAGCTATCTGTATAGTCATGGAAATATCTACACCGCTATCAGTATAAACATGAAAATATCTACAACGCTATCTGTGTAAACATGGAAATGTCTACACAGCTATCTGTGTAAACATGGAAATATCTACACCGCTATTTGTGTAAAGATGGAAATATCTGCACCGCAATCTGTGCAAACATGGAAATATTTACACCGCTATCTCTATAAACATGGAAATATCTAAACCGCTATCTGCATAAACATGGAAATAACTACACTGCTATCTGTATAAACATGGAAATATCTACACCACTATCTGCATAAACATGGAAATATCTACACTGCCATCTGTGTAAACATGGAAATACCTGCACTGCGAGGAGAATAAACATGGAAATGTCTATACCGCTATGTGTATAAACATGGAAATATCAACATCACTATCTTTATAAGCATGGAAATATCTACACCGCTATCTGAATAAACATGCAAATATCTACTCCACTATCTTTATAAACATGGAAATACCAACACCACCATCTCTATTAACATGGAATTATCTACACCGCTATCTCTATAAACATAGAAATATCTACACCGCCATCTCTATAAACATGGAAATATCTACACCGCCGTCTGCATAAACATGGAAATATCTACACCGCGAGCTGTATAAACATGGAAATATCTACACCACTATCTGTATAAACATGGAAATATCTACACCGCTATCTTTATAAACTAGGAAATATCTACACCGCCATCTGTATAAACAGGGAAATATCTCCATGGCCATCTGTATAAACATGGAAAAATCTCCACCGCTATCTGTATAAACATGGAAATATCTACAACGCTATCTGTATAAACATGGAAATAGCTACAACACTATCTGTGTAAACATGGAAATATCTACACAGCTATCTGTGTAAACATGGAAATATGTACACCGCTATCTGTGTAAAGATGGAAATATCTACACCGCAATCTGTGCAAATATGGAATTATCTTCACCGCCATCTCTGTAAACATGGAGATATCTACACCGCTATCTGTGTAAACATGGAAATATCTACACCACTATCTGTATAAACATAGAAATATCTACACAACTGTCAGTATAAACATGAAAATATCTGCACCAGTATCTGTATGAACATGGAAATATCTACACCGCTAGCTGTATAAATGTGGAAATATCTACTTGGCTATCTCTAGAAACATGGAAATATCTACACTGCTATCTGTACAAACATGGAAATACCTACACAGTCGATTGCATAAACATGGAAATATCTACACCACTATCTGTATAAACATGGAAATATCTACACCGTTATCTTTGTAAACATGGAAATATCTACACCGCTACCTGTATAAACACGGAAATACCTACATCACTATCTGTGTAAACATGGGAATATCTTCACAGCTATCTGTGTAACCATGGAAATATGTACACCGCTATCTGTGTAAAGATGGAAATAACTACACCGCAATATGCGCAAATATGGAAATATCTACACCGCTATATCTGTAAACATGGAAATATCTACACCGCTATCTCTGTAAACATGGAAATATCTACACCGCTATCTATATAAACTTGGAAATACCTACACATTCATCTGTATAAACATGGAAAAATCTACACCACTATCTGCATAAACATGGAAATATCTCCACTGCCATCTGTATAAACATGGAAATATCTCCAACGCTATCTGTATAATCTCAGAAATATCTGCACTGCTATCTCTATAAACATGGAAATATCTACATGGCTATATCCATAAACATGGAAATATCTACACCGCCATCTGTATAAACATGGAAATACCTACACAGTCATCTTTATAAACATGGAAAAATCTACACCTACAAGTGTATAAACATGGAAATATCTACACTGCCATCTGTATACACATGGAAATATCTACACAGCCATCTGTATAAACATGGAATTACCTACACCGCAATCTGTATAAACATGGAAATGTCTACACCGCTATCTGTACAAATATGGAAATATCTACACCGCTATCTGTTAAAATATGGAAATATCTACACCGCTATCTCTATAAACCTGGAAATATTTACACTGCTAGCTGTAGAAACATGGAAATATCTACTTGGCTATCTCTAGAAACATGGAAATATCTACACCGCCATCTGTATAAACATGGAAATACCTACACAGTCAATTGCATAAACATGGAAATATCTACACCACTGTCTGTATAAACATGGAAATATCTACACCGCTATCTGTATAAACATGGAAATACCTACACCGCTATCTATATAAACATGGAATTATCTACACCGCTATCTCTATAAACATAGAAATATCTAAAACGCCATCTCTATAAAAATGGAAATATCTACACCGCCATCAGCATAAACATGGAAATAACTACACCGCCGTCTGTATAAACATGGAAATATCTACACCGACATCTCTATAAACATAGAAACATCTACACTGTCATCTGTTGAAAGATGGAAATACCTACAACGAGATCTGCATAAACATGGAAATATCTACACCTCTACCTGTATAAACATGGAAATAGCTACACAGCTATCAGTATAAATATGGAAATATTTACACCGCTATATCTATGAACATGGAAATTACACCGCCATCTGTAAAAACATGGAAATATTTACACAGTCATCTGTATAAACATGGAAATATCTACACCTCCATTTGTAAAACATGCAAATACCTACACCGCCGTCTGTATACATGGAAATATCTACACCGCTATCTGTATAAACATGGAAATATCTTCACCGCTATCTGTATAAACTTGGAAATATCTACACCGCCATGTGTATAAACATGGAAATTTCTCCACCGCTATCAGTATAAAAATGGAAATATCTCCACAGCTATCTGTAAACATGGAAATATCTACACTGCTATGTGTATAAACATGGAAATAACTACACGTCGATCTGTATAAACATGGATGTAGCTACACCGTTATCTGTTTAAACATGGAAATATCTACACCGCTATCTCTATAAACATGGAAATATCTACACAGTCATCTGTATAAACATGGAAATATCTGCAATGCTATCTGTGTAAACATGGAAATATCTGCATTGCTATATGTGGAAACATGGAAATATCTACATCACTCTCTGTATAAACACGGAAATATCTACACCGTTATCTCTATAAACATGGAATTATCTACACCGCTATCTCTATAAACATGGAAATATCTACACCGCTATCTGTATAAACATGGAAATATGTACACCGCT
Organism: Pan paniscus; assembly: GCF_029289425.2. NCBI lineage: Eukaryota > Metazoa > Chordata > Mammalia > Primates > Hominidae > Pan > Pan paniscus. Next base: position 123,893,301 of record NC_073255.2, read on the forward strand.
ATCTCTATAAAGATGGAAATATCTACACCGCCATCTGTATAAACATGCAAATATCTACACAGTCATCTGTATAAACATGGAAATATCTACACTACCATCTCTATAAACATGGAAATATCAAGACTGCCATCTCTATACACATGGAAATATCTACACAGCCATCTGTATAAACATGGAAATATCTACACCGCTATCTCTATAAACATGGAAATATCTACATGGCTATCTGTATAAACATGGAAATATCTATATCACTATCTGTATAAACATGGAAATATCTCACCGCTATCTCTATAAATATGGAAATATCTACACCGCTATCTATATAAACATGGAAATATCTGCAACGCTATCTGTATAATCATGGAAATACCTACACCGCTATCTGTATAGACATGGAAATATCTACAACGCTATCTGTGTAAACATGGAAATATCTACAATGCTATCTGTGTAAACATGGAAATATCTACACAGCTATCTGTGTAAACTGGGTAATATCTACACCACTATCTGTGTAAAGATGGAAATACCTACACCGCAATCTGTGATAAGATGGAAATGTCTACACCGCTATCTCTGTAAACACAGAAATATCAACACCACCATCTGCATAAACATGGAAATATCTACACTGCCATCTGTATAAACATGGAAATATCTACACAGCCATCTCTATAAACATGGAAATATCTACACAGCCATCTGTATTAACATGGAAATATCTACACCGGTATGTGTATAAACATGGAAATACCTACACCGCTATCTGTATAAACATGAAAATATCTACACTGCTATATGTATAAATATGGAAATATCTACACCGCTATCTCTATAAACATGGAAATATCTTCACCACTATCTGTATAAACATGGAAATGTCTACACCGCTATCTCAATAAACATGGAAATATCAACACCGCCATCTGTATAAACATGGAAATATCTACACCGCTACCTGTATAAAAATGGAAACATCTGCACCGCTATCTTTAAAAACATGGAAATATCTACACCGCGATCTGTATAAACATGGAAATACCTACACTGCTATCTGTATAAACATGGAAATATCTACACCTCTGTCTCTATAAACATGGAAATATCTACACCGCTATCTCTATAAACATGGAAATATCTACACCGCCATCTTTAAAAACATGGAAATATCTACACACTCATCTGTATAAACATGGAAATATCTACACCATCATCTGTATAAACATGGAAATATCTACACTGCCAGGAGCTCAAGAGCAGCCTGCGCAATACAGCAAGGCCTCATCTCTACAAAAAAATAAGAAAAATTAGCTGGCCATGGTGGTGTGCACCTGTAGTCCCAGCTTCTTGGGAGGCTGAGGTGGGAGGATCCACGGAGCCCAGGAATTTAAGGCTGCAGTGAGCTTGGATAACGACTGCACTCCAGCCTGGATGACAGAACAAGAACCTGTTTCAAAAAAGAAAAAAGAAAAAAAAACCTAAAAACTAAAAACGGGATGTAGTTTGCTAGTAACTAAACAGCAAATTAATTGTAACTTGTTTACATATCAACGATGTCTTTCTTCTTTGATCATAAACCTGCTCACTAAGAACCTGCTGAAGTCCATGGTAGTGACAGGTACATGTCTGCATCCTTGTCCTGACCTGCATCTTCTTTGATTGTCCCCATCTGTGTCTCCGACTGGCACTGCCGAACCGTCTTGCTACCTGATCAATGTTGTACTGAACCGGACTGCTAACTGATCAATGTTGTCGAGCTCACTGCACAAAGCTGTTCTTACAAGGTAGATTTCTGCCTGGAATAGCCATACTTACACTGTTTATATTCCTTACTCCTGACCCATCCAACGCAGCACAAGTTCTATTTATTGCCATAGAAACATAGGTCATTTGGAAACACCTCCTTCATTTCTATGGAATGTTCAAACATTTCTGACATTTTGGACTCTGTTCTAGCCTCTTGTTAAATATATCCAGAAAGGAGACAAAGCTTTATGGGGGGGCTATATGCACACATATGCTATAGAATTAGCTATCTAAATGCTTAAAAATACTTTCCATCTGTCACCGCACCTTAATAGATACACAGAAATTAAGTATGTGTATATCTGTCTGTATAGATACGTATAAATATATATCCCCAAAACAAAAACTCATTCTCTTACTTATACATAGGTAGAATATAGGTGAATATACATATACATTTATAGGTAGAACAAAAAAACCCTCAGCCTCTTTAGGGCCATGTGTTTTCTCTGAGTAATTGTCACAATTAATTACAATACATGTGTATGCCTTTTTAGATAAATTTCATCAGACCAGTTTCTGTCTGGTTGGAAAATAATAACTGCCTATTTGCTAAGTGCCCCTGCCCCCATACTATGTTCCAGTGAACTAAAGACCTCTGGCAATCATATATTTACAACTCAGCAAGATTAAACAATTTATTGTTATTTATGACATCCAAGCTGTATCTTCTGTATTATATTCCACATTAGCATCTATCACTTTACATTTGGGAGATCCTGTCCAAAAAATGATTATGCCTCCTAACCAAACATTCAGCAGGGCTGCAGGAACAGGACCCCTGAACAAACATCCTGCCAAAGTACTTTAAAGCACCGTGAGCTCCCACAGCTGTGCATTTTCAGATGACTCAGCAGATTAGCGTGGAGTCTCTTAGCCTCTGCTTGGTGTGTCCCTTTCAGTGATCTCTCACATGGCCCAGTCCATTCGGTTTGAAAATCCTCATGAAATGAGCAGATTATGATCTGGCTTCAGTAGAGGGCCATGGAGTGGGCATGGAGGGGAGAGGGTTTGCTCTTAACACAGCCTGAGCCTCAGAAAGGTTTCAGATGGAAAAGCATGGCACTGACTCAGCTCATGCTTAACAGGAAATAATGCACAGACCACACCAAAAAAGCCCTTTATGTTGTGTGAAAGTCTATGCCGGAGCAGCTGCTGCCACCTCATGTACTGTGATACAGTGTGCATGTGTGTGTTTGTGTGTGCGTGAGTGTGAGTATGCACACAAATGTGTGCTGGGAGGGGGAGGAGATCACACCTTCCACAGTCGCCACCTCAGCCTTAGCTAGCAGCGTGGAGAATTGCCAAAAGTCAAGAGGAAGATGCACCAAAGCAACTGTGATCACCACATCAGCAGGCGCTTTCTGGTTAGTAAAGCTACTGGGACTGAAAAACACACACGATCTCGTCCTTCTTTTATTTTAATCAGAGCAAACTATTTTTATAATAATTGTGTTATATGAATAAATAATTCATAATGCTGTAACCCATTATCACATTCAATCCTCCCAACAACCCTAGAAGATATGTAGACAAGTATTATTACTTTCCCTATTTTTATAAATGAGGAAATAAACCCCAGGAGGCTAGGCGACTTCCCCACGGTCATAGAAGTTGCAAACAGTAGTATCATGATTCAAATCCAAAGCTTCTCCTTTTGTCTTTATCATTTTAATTTTGAAGGTAATGCATATGCATGTATGATCTTTTAAATCCAGAGATGGATATGGAATAGATAGGAAAAGGGACTCTCCTTCCCCATTATACACCCCCTCCACCCAAGCTATATACACTGTTGACTAGACTATGTCCTTTCAATCCTATTTTCTATGCCTACATTATATACAGAAAAGCAGGATTACGTTACACACAATATTCCAGTCATTGCTGTTTTTCACCAACAAGCTATCATTCACATCTTTTTCATACTACATATACATTTATATCCTTTATTTTAGTGGTGTATATTGTGCAGTTGTGTCATAAATTATGTACCTGTTCTCTGTTGAACATATAGATTTTTTCTGAGTTTTTCCTTAGCAAAATGCTGCAGTGAGTACCCTTGTACACAGATGTTTGTACATTTGTTCTAGAAAAATCTACAGCAAAGATTCTTAGATTAAGAGATTCCCAGGTTATTAGAAAACTACTCTATTAATTTAGATATATACTTCCAAATTGCCTGACCAAAAAGTTATGTCAATTTAACTTCTATGAACAGTATACAAACATGACAATTTTCCATCACCTACACCAACTCTGGGTAATTTCATCTTTTTTACAAGTTGGTGGATTGTTTTAATTTATATTTCTCTGGTTATTAATAAGGTTGGCCAACTGTTCATGTGTTATTATTGATGATATTTGTATTGAATTGTTTGAATTTTCTTGATTTCAAAAAACGTTTTACATGTCATAGATATTAAATATTTGTTGTAAAACTCTCCTTCCAGTATTGTGTATGTGTTTGGTCAAGTAGAATAAACTCTCGTCCTCTGATTTCAGATTCCTTTCTCTTTCCATTAGAAATCCCTAAATGTAAAACTACATATTGATAGCTAAAAACCAGGATGTTTACTGGAGAAAAAGAATACAAAGGCAATAATTAAATATTATATTTATACAAAATACCTACTAGTACCAACTTAAAAAGAGAAAGTAAAAGTCAAATGCTTCTACGACTTCAGACTAAGAAAAAGAACTTTTGAGGTTGAATGTTCCTGAAATTTTTCTTTTCATACAACTACGGACATGACTTCAAAAGTTGATGTGACTAAAAAATGTAAGATATGAAAGATATTTGAAGACTCAGAGAAGGTGGATTTTCATTTTAACAAGTCACATATATATTCTAGATATCCTCTTATTCGTAACTAAGAGAGTCAAATCAGATGAAAGAATCTAAAAATTTCCCTTTGACTGTGTTAAGTAGAAGTAGTAGAGGCATATTGGCCAAATCTTGAGTGTTTGCAAATTGACTGTTAAGGCTATAGGCTGGCACAGGTCATTGAAGCCCTAGCTTTTTATCTTTAATTTTAAAATCCCCAAACAATGTATACTAATTTTTCTTGTCCATTATTTCCAAATAATCTTGTTTAAAGGTTATTACAGTGCTTGCTCATGTTACTGTTGTCTAACAGAAGGGTATCCGGGGCCTTAAAACTGAGAGGGTTAGGATTAATGATTCCAATACCTATGCTTGGACATCTCCAAAAGTGGGTTCCAACTTCTTGTCCTCAAGTCTGTATAGAAACTAGCAAACTTCCAGAGTTCACAAAAGGCTCAAAGAGAACAGATGTTTTATAGAAAATTCTTAGAGCAAGTTTCACGCATAATGTTGCTGATGCGTGTCTGCCTTTTCAATAAACATCACTATGCTTTATCACAAGATTTAATAAAGCAGCTTAGTTAAAAATGCCATCTGGGTCTCTGGACACATTAAACAAAGCTTAAAATAACCACCCCAGCAACTGGGAGGACCCAGCTGTTCTCATAATCTGTCCCACTCCTTTTACTTCCCCAGAAAAAGAGTGAATGAAGACCACAGACTAAAAGCATCCAGAAGGAACTGACACAAACAGGGAGATAGATGGAGCCAAGGGCTCCTGTAAGTTTGCTATTGCTCACATAATAGATTTGCTAATTCCACAACCTGCGGATGGTGATTAAGAACGGGAAGCAGAAAGAGGGAAGAGAGAATCATAGAAGGGCTCATTCAAGTTTTCTAATGTATCACAAACCTGTCCTCCCTAATGTCTGGATCATAGCAGCCCATTCCATTCACCTATTCTCTAGTGAACTCCAATAGAAAATACAAAGCCATCACCACCCAGTTCTTTCTCCCTTCTAGAGATGAGATATTAGCCACCCAATCCCAGATTCTCAGATCCATTCCAGGAAAGAAGCCCTAGGTATTGAAGCACAGCTTTCCCTCCCTCCCTTCTTTCTTCCACCCCAAGATTTGTTCCCCAGATAGTTCTAGTAAATGCAAAACCAAGTATATTCTCATTCTTTAGAGCAACCAGCTTTTCATGGCCAACTGGAATAAACACAACCTGAACAAACATCTATCTGGAGGACACTCCCAAGGCTCCTACTGAGCCAGCCTTCTGCATACCACTGCATTTCAGCTTCCTAGTTCACAAGACACTGAGACATTCTTGAATTCTGCAAGGTGCACTGTGTGTTAATATCTTGACTGCTCATCATGTGGCCAATAAAGGGCATGACTAGTCAACAAATAAATTTTCTCTTGGCTAAAACTTGCAACAAAACTGTAAGCTGTTTACCAAGGGGCCCACTACAGGTTATATTCAATATATACAGTCAAATCATAACTATCTGAGATATATTCAGTTGACCATACACCTTTATATTTCAGTAAAAGGTCTTTACATTTCCCAGTGCTATCGATGTTACAAAGTGCTTTCATATGCAGTGCTTCATCTGATTTCCAGGATAATTAAATGATCCTGTCATACCTGATTTTTAGATGAGGAAACAAGTGGTTTCTGGGTATTTCAAGAGGCTAACGCATCTGCCCTCCAACTTGTCTGTGAAAACCAAAAACAAAATTCCAAGGCCCTTCAACCATCTGAATGGATTTTGACTCTTTTGGTCAATATATGGCAGAGCTAGGAAAAGAAGGTGAGTCTTCCAGCTGCTGATACAGGGTTTTTTCTGCCATACTCCATTACCTCCAAGGCTAAAGTCAAAAGAGGGTGTGGTTATCACATGAAAAAATCTGGTTTGGATTTCCCAAATGTGTATGTAGTATTTGGGGATTTACCTTAATTTAACCTACAGTTCTTTTGGGTTGTAACAGTCTGACTCCATTTTTGAAAACAAAACAAAATCGATTTTAAATGCTGAATTATAGATCTTTGCTGTCCAGTATGGTAGCTACTAACCACTTATGGTTATTTGCATTTCTATTTTAATTAATTAAAATTCAGTAAAATGCAAAATTCAGTTCTTCAGTTGCTCTAGCCACATTTCAAGTGTTACAGTAGTCACATATGGCTAGTGGCTGGGACAATGCAGATTATAGAACAGTTCCATCATCAAAGAAACTTCTATTGAACAGTGCTATTATATAATGTCATCTCCAGAGAAAGAAGACTTTAGAAAAAGTCAGAAACGGCCGGGTGCAGTGGCTCACCCGTGTAATCCCAGCACTTTGGGAGGCCAAGGCAGGCAGATCCCTTGAGGTCAGGAGTTCAAGACCAGCCTGGCCAACATGGTGAAACCCCGTCTCTAGTAAAAATACAAAAAATTAGCTAGGCGTGGTGGTGCATGCCTGTAACCACAGCTACTCAGGAGGCTGAGTTGGGAGAATCACTGGAACCCAGGAGACAGAAGTTGTAGTGAGCCAAGATTGTGCCACTGCACTCTAGCCTGGGTGACAGAGCAACACTCCATCTCAAAAAAAAAAAAAAAAGAAAAAGAAAAAGTCAGAAACATCTTGAGGCAGGCATAGTGCTGTCATCTGTCCAATATTGAAGATGATTTAAGAATAAGAAAGAAGAAGAGAACAAAGAAGAGAAAAAGAAGTTGCCTTAGGTGTACCTACCCAGAAAAGGACAAGGGCATTCCTGTAGTCATTGTGTTGTATTTTAGCTCTTAAACTTTTTAAGAGATTAGAATAATTTGACACATAGAAGATCTAAACCACTGAAGAGGCTCTGAAGCAGATAAAAGTAGAAAGAAAATAAAAAACTAATTAGTTACAAACTAAGCTTAACCACAATTTGTTTAAACGATACTATTTACTCTTCAAATGATTGGTTTTTCTTTTGCTTTATAGTATGACATAGTTTATATCTTTAAAGGGTAATTAAAATATTTCTGGGAATTTTTAAAAGTAAGTTCACACAGCCACATAAAAACTACAGAAACAGATAAAACCTATCTTCTCATTTATTCCCTAATCCATTCAAATTAAATATAAAAATCCAAGCAGCCACAGTGATATTCAAAAAAGCAAAAGTGAGACAAAACAAAATTCATTTGTCACCTGTGGAGGTAGTTAGCTCACCTAATCTTCACTCCAAACACCAGTAATTTTTAAAAGACAGAAATAAACATATGTTCTGCCTTCCCGGAAGGAACTATGTTTCAGGGTAGCCAAATAACCCAGTTGTGAAGAAAATGGTCTGCTTATAGAAAAATGCCAGCTAAAACATGTAGATAGAATTAGAGAATTAGAAATTCACCATTTTGAAACCCCTAATGAAATAATCAACTCAAGCAAGGATCATTAATAAATGCTAAAACAATCAAGTAACTATTGATACAGAATATAACTGAATATACACATGGTACAAAGTTCACGTCACAGACTACTGGCTTGACCCAAGGGGGAATATAGCAGAGGAGAGAGGCAGTGATCACCCTAACCTTGCGATCATCTCACCATCACTAATGATGGGATGTGAATACACATTATTGCCTATGAAATAGTCTTTAAAAAAAGAAGTTGAACCTGAATCTAACTAAACCTTGCAATGGGCTGAACGTGTATGTCTTCCCCAAATTAATATGTTGACATCCTAACCCCAAAGGTGCTGGTATTAAAAGGTGGGGCTTTTAGGGGGTCATTAGATCATAAGGACAGAGGCTTCATGATTGGAATTAGTGCCCTTATAAAAGAGGCCCCAGAGAGCTAGCTAGTCTCTCCCACTATGTGAGGGCCCAGCAAGAAGGCCAATCTATGAACCAGAAAGTTGGTCCTAACCAGATATCAAAACCACATGCTCCTTGATTTTAAACTTGCTAGCCTCTAGGACTGTGAGAAATAAATTTCTGTTCTTTATAAGTCATCCAGTTTTTGGTATTTTGTTATAGCAGGCCTAAAAGCCTTTAGAACTAACTTCCAGTTAACCAGGAAAAAACAGAGTGAAAAGTTAAATGACACCATAAAAAGCAACCAGAAAATTCCAGAAGGGGAAATATTCTACAGGACAACTGACTAGTTTTTCAACAAGTCAATTTCACTAAATAAATACATAAACAAAGAGTATGGGTATTTTCCAGGTTAAAAAAGTCTTGAGCTAAATAATCAAATGCAATGTGTATCCCTTGATTAGAAGAAACTAATTTGAACAAACCAGCCACAAAAGATATTTCAGGGAGACCAAGCTGGAAGGATCACTTGAGGCCAGGAGTTTGAGACCAGCCTGGGCAACGTAGTAAGACCTCCATCTCTACAAAAACAATAAATTAGCTGGGCATGGTGGTGTGCACCTCTAGTCCTAGCTACTCAGGAAGCTGAGGCAGGAAGATCACTTGAGTCCAGGAGTTTGAGGCTGCAATGAGCTATGATTGTTTCACTGCACTTCAGGCTGTGTGAAAGAGCAAGACTTTGTCTCAAAAAATGAAAGGACATTTCATAATAATTGAGGAAATCTGAATGTGGACTGGGTAATAAATGATATAAAAAAGCCATTTTTTATTTTGTTTGAAAAGATGATTTTGTAACTATACAGGAAAATGTTCTTGTTTTTTTAGAAATCTGTACTAAAGAATTTAGGGGTAAAATATCATTTTCTTTAATATACTTTCAAACACAAGCAAAAAATAGTGATGACACAAATATAGCAAAATGTTTACAATCTATGTTCTATGCTTGCCTGTGAGTGCCATTAATCTCATCTCTCTGCTTTTCTGAAAGTTTGAAAATTTCAAAGTTTTATAATAAATTTTTTACATCCCATAATTTTATAATAATTTTTTTAAAGTTTGAAGCAAATCAACAACTATAGCTTCAAAAATATCCTGACCCACAATAAACATTGAACAGGGTATATTTCTCCCATTTCCTAAAAAAGTTGGCCCAGGAAGGAGTATGAGAGCTGCCATAGCTCTCCCAAGGCTCATTATTCTCCATCACTCCATGGGAAATCCCAAAATAAATTTTTTAAAAAGTTGTTTAAATTTATAATGTTTTTGATTCTATAATAATTTTATAATAAAATAATTGTAAAATGTTTTTGATTTTATAATTTATAAAAATTTTTATACATGTTTATGTTTGAAATGTCTATTTCAAACTTTATGAGATATTAAAATATAAGTAATATAGTTCATCATTTTAGAAATGCCATGCTTTTCTTCTCCAGCAATTACATAATCAAAGAGTAACTGTAGTTTTTCCTAGAACATTGCTTTGTAGGCTGGGCATGGTGGTTCATGACAGTTTAGGAGGCCAAGGCAGGCAGATCTCTTGAGATCAGGAGTTTGAGACTAGACTGGGCAACACAGAGAAACCCTATGAGTAGTAAAAACACAAAAATCAGCTGTGCGTAGTGGCGTGCACCTATAGCCCCAGCTACTCAGGAGGCTGAGGTGGGAAGATCACCTGAATCTGGGGAGGTCAAGGCTACAGTGAGCCAAGACTGTACCATTGCACTCCAGCCTGGGCAACAAAGTGAGACCCTGTGTCAAAAAAAAATGAAATTTAATTGAAAAAAAGAAAATTGCTTTGTAAAATTAATTTTTCAATCAAAACCAAGATTTTTCAGATATAGAGAATGCAGCCCACTGGTCAGATTTGTCAGTTCAAAGAGAATAAATTCTAGTTTCCTATTTTTCTAGCCTGCTTATGATTATCCAATAGGATATCAAAAAAGACCAAAGCCTTTGGGATCCATGTTCAGTATTCCTGAGTCTAACTCAGGATGCCAAATCAGGAGACAAGCACATTCTCATCAATTTTCAATCATTCGAGACCAATTTTGCTTATAATTATCCAGTTCTTTTAGACCACCTTTCTCCTGAAGCCAGCCTTATGGCTATTCACTTCACTTTAGCATAAGCCCCCAAGAAGGTGAACAAAATGAGGAAACGATTGGTTAAAGTTGGCATTTGAAATTCTGAAACATGTCCACCATTCCCTTCACCCATGCCCGCCCCTCTTAGAAGTAGTACTTTCAGATTATTTAAGAGTCGATGCTTCTATGTGGATTTTGTCATCTGTCCTTTATAACAGCTAGTAGGTTTAATTTGACTCTATTTTCAGCATATATTGACCTATGCTAATTATCTGTTAAAATAAATTCCACTCTTAGAGTTAATAAAGTGTGTGTGTCATGGAAGACCCATTGAAGTAAGAAGCTGAGGAGCCCTTATGGTAAAGTGGGACAAGAAATAATAAGACATAATAATTTTCCCATGCAAATCAACAACCGTAGCTTCAAAAATATCTTGACCCACAACAAGTATTGGACAGGCCATGTTTCTCTCACTCCCTAAAAAATTGGCTCGGGAAGGAGTATGAGAGCTCCCATAGCTCTCCCAAGGCTCATTATTCTCCATCACTCCACAGGAACAGCCTGTCAGAGAAGAGTGAAAGACCATTTGTCAACCTCTCTTCAACTCCCTGATTCTAGCCAAACTTCATCAATCTCAAGTGAGGAGCCAGAGAGAAATCAAACCCCATATATCCAGCATCATTGTCTACTGGAGTCAAAAATCACAATTCCACTACCCACCCCAACACCATTGGCCCTGTTTCTCCCAATTGCTTTTTATTGTGTTTTTTAAAAAATCCTCTTTCCCCATCCCTGCAACACCGAGAAGGAGGAATTATAGTAGATAAATATGAAGCATGGAGATCCTTTAAAAATGTTTTTAATAATAAATGAGAAAATGAAAAGGAGAGGGTTGGGAAGGAAGGAGGGAATTCAAATGCCAGGGAATTGTTCAGTTTCGCTTTTAAAGATCTTAACACTCATTTATACATCTGCAAGACACTCCCCTTAAAGAAAAGTTCTATGAGTGTGGGTCTGGTTGCATGAATAAGGATAAAATTACTTTTTTAGACGATGTTTCCCACATATCATTCAGAGATCCCTGAAGTTAGGTATCCCTCTTGTAGATGTCCTTGAGATGCTGCTGGACCTGGGAAAGAGGAAACTGGGATACGGGTCTATGCCAAAAGGTGCTTCTAGTTATAGGACAGAGAGGAAAGGGGCAGAGGGAGAAAAACCCGAAGTCTGAGAATCTGGATAGCAGAAGACTACCGAGGTCGTGGGAGAAGGGAGAGAAAACAAGGATGAAAAGCGAAAGGGGAAGAGGCATGAAATGTTGTCAAATGTCAAAAGGGATTTGGAGAGAAGTTGGGAATTGCATTAAGAAAACCACTGCAAATCTCGTTACAGACCATTTAGAGATATGCCCCCTGGGAACTGCGAGCTCAGGCTGTTTAACATCAAACAAATGGATCCACTCCATCCCTACCCTAATTAAATAAATCATTCAGTAATTCCACTGGGTTAAATAACCAAAATATTAAAAACCTTCAGGGCCTACTCTTGCCAAATATGTCAGGGATCGTGTGTGTGTGTGTGTGTGTGTGTGTGTGTGTGTGTTCTGAGACACCACTACTGTTAAATAGGCAGAGCTAAGACTTAGGGGACTGGCAGATTATTGCAAAAAGGGCACAGGGCAGAGGGACTATGTTGTGAGCCTGGGAAAGAAGTTTGTGTGGGGACTGTGGGCAGTGAGCGCGTTGGGAACAATATGGAAAACTGGGAGCTGCCTTGGAATCTACAGGGCCAGGTAAGAGAATGTCCGAAAGAAAAATGAGCAGGTGCGGGATGTGTGCAGAGTCGGAGAAGAGTCCAGGGCGCCCGGAGTGGCTCCAGGAACGACGGACACCCCTCAAGGCTTTTGGGGGCGGTGGGTACTAATAGAACTCAGTGTCCGGGGTGCGCCGGGGAGGCTGCAAGCACGGTGGGAGTGGGGCGCTGGAGGGTGAGGACGCGGGAGTGAGGAAGCAAAGCCTGGGCCGGGCAGGGGCATCCCAGCTGGGCCTGGAGGCAGCAGGGGGACAAGGACTAGGAGAGGGCATGGCGGCAGCGCTGCGGGAAGCGAGGGGCATCCGGACACTCACCCCGTTGGCCGCGGCCATCTGCCCCACGATCTCGATGGCCGTCCTGCTAAAGTACCTGCCGTCGCTGCCCACCACCGTGGTGCAGCCCCGACCGTCGCGCAGGTCAATGGACGATAGCACGCTCTGGATGAATTTGGGCAGGTAGTTGTGCTGGCCCTCGAAGAGGCCGGTAGGTCGCCGCAGAACCCCGCCGCCGGCCCACCGCGAGTCCTCGTAGGGCACGGTGGGCACTATCAGCACCGGGATGGGGCTCCCCTCCGTGGTGCCTCCTGGCCGGTCCTGCTGTGGCTCCCGGGGCCGGAGGGAATCTGCAGCCTGCCGGGGGCCTCCACCAGCCTGGCCGCGTGCCGGGACTCCGCCTCGCGCCCGGGCCCCCTCTCCGGCAGGTCGGCACCCTGCGCCCTGCGCCCGCCCGCCTGGGGACCGCCCGCCCCTCCTCTCCACGCGGCCGCTCGCTGACTCCCTCGGTGGAGATTGCTTCTGCCTTCCTGTAAAGTTTTCTCCCGCCCACCTTCTCCGCTGCCAGACCGCCCGAGGTGTCCTCAGTTTCTCCCCAAGTTGGACTCACTTTCGGGGTGTCCCAAAAGCCTGATTCCAGGGCCTGCTAACCCGACCCCGGTGACGCCTGCACCCGCGCCTGGCCCCAGACTTCACGCGCGATCGCCGCCCTCCGGGGCACACCCTCCGCCAGAAAACAGCCGGCGGGCGGCGAGACTTTGGGCAGAGTCCGGGTTCCTCTCCGGCGCCAGGCCCGTCTCCCTGTCTCCCTGGGAGTGCGCAGCCTACATGCACCAGTTTCTCTTTAGAACAAGCTTGGGGAGGGATTTGGGAGGGGGCTGAACCTTTTGCCATCAGCGAACAGCCTCAGCCAAAAATAACCCTGGAAAGGCGAGCTAAGAATGGTTATCTCCTGCCAGCACTGAAATCGGAGGCTTGGTGCTGCGTGTGGTGTGTGTGTGTGTGTGTGTATGTGTGTGTGTACCCTCCCACCCCGACCATTTGTTGAAGGGAATCACCACTGTCAGACTTCAATCCAACAGGACCCACTCGAGCCATCCACACTTTCCCCAGCCTCCTCCAAAACAGCACACTTTCCGGTATGGACAATTCTTTTTTTTTTTTTTTTTTTTCACTTGTTTGTTTGTTTTGGTGGTTGCAACAGCAGCAACACAGACGACACATATTTCCCTATTCTTCTCGCCCTTCTCACCCTCCCTACCCAGCTCCTGCCTTAGAAACAGGCTTGGCCTACACTGTATCTGTCCACACTGCCTGAACTCTTCCCTGAATTAATCGTTTTCAATAGGAGGGGGCTAAATCCCTTATTAATGCCCTACCAGGAGTGAATGAATAAAGCCAAGTTAAAGGGGAACTGGGTACCACATACTGTGCTAGGTTCCTTTGCATGTATCCTTTCATTCTGCTGGAGCTAAAGATGTTCTGCCTCCTCTCCATAAAATGCACCCAAACTCCAAAACCAGGAAATTCTCCATAGAAAATAGGAGTGAAGAGAGAAAAGACTAACAGGATAAACCCCAAAGCAGGAAGAAAGTTTTGTCTCCCATTTCGCTCAAGGAATTTTTGGACCCACCAAGGCTACTGTCCTGAAAGATCCTGCTGCTTCTCCTTCCCCAAATATTGTCCACTTCCTGAGAGTAAGGCTGACTTGCCACAGGCTTATAAAGTGTTTGGTCACAGTAAGACAACTGTGAGTAATAACACACATTGTATACTGTTTTGCAATTGATAAAAGGCTTTGCATCTGTTTTTTCTTTGGAGGCTGAAGAAAAGAAGAATGGTATTCACGCAGTTCCCATTTTACAGATGAAAACAAGAGGACTTTTTCTGTGAAGTCAGGAAAGTGGTTACAGTGGTACTTTCCGCCTGTCCAAATTATGTATTGCCCCTCCCCTTTCTATTAATAACATTGAAGTGTGATGGGACAACCACTGAAGCCGTCAGTTGAAACCTGCTGGGACTTTTTAGCCATTCTCTTCAACATAAAGAATGGGTGTTTTTGGAGGGGGTGAGAGGAATGGGGAAATGTTGTCAAAGAGTACAATGTTTTAGTTGAGACAGGAAGAATACATTTTGTTGAGATCTACAGCACAGCATGGTGACTGTAGTTAACAACGAAGTATTGTGTATTTCAAAATTGCTAAGACAATAAATTTCAAATGTTCTCACCACAAAAAAGATAGGTTTTGAGGTGATGAATCTACTAATTCTCTGGATTTAATTATTCCACAATGTATACATATATCATAACATCACATTATACCTCCGTAAATACATACAATTTTAATTTGTCAATTAACATTTTTTAAAAGAATAGTGTGGCCAGTTGGGGAGGTAGCTTTTTTTTTTTTTCCTCTAGTCTCTACTCAGTCTCCAAGATCCCATTCCCCATAAAGTTCCTGTCACCCAGGTGGAGTGCAGTGGCACAATCATGGCTCACTGCACCCTCTCCCTCTTGGGCTCAAGCGATCCTCCCGCCTACAGGTACATGCCACCACGCCCAGCTAATTTTTGTAGTTTTTGTAGACATGGGGTTTCACCATGTTGCCTAGGCTGGTCTCGAAGTCCTCAGCTCAATCAATCTGCCCACTTTAGCCTCCCACAGTGCTGGGATTACAGGTGGGAGCCACCAAGCCCAACCCATAAAGTTCCTAACTTTTTATCTCCCTGGGAGTGCACAGCCTACACACACCAGTTTCTCTTTAGAACATACTTAAGAGTCTTGGCTTAGCATCCAACAGACAGAACTTTAACACTTCTACGGATCTGTGCACCTGTCTATGGTGTGGGGTTTTTAAGATCTCTTTCTAATGACACTTTATTTTGCAAAGCAGGACAGTTTCATTCCCAGAAGAGCAGGTATGGTAAATCCTTTGTTCCAGTAACGAAGACAATGATCCAAACCCTAAGCCTCAGAGAAGCCCAG
The DNA here is from genome assembly GCF_029289425.2 of Pan paniscus. Taxonomy (NCBI): domain Eukaryota; kingdom Metazoa; phylum Chordata; class Mammalia; order Primates; family Hominidae; genus Pan; species Pan paniscus. The sequence goes on from NC_073255.2 coordinate 123,908,948, forward strand.
AAACCCTCCAGGCCTCCATTTCTCTGCTCCTAGCACCTGCCTCTCTCTTGACATCAACATCATTCTCCCCTCTCACAGCCCAGCTCCTTCCACAGACCCAGGGATTAGGCACCAGCACCTCAGACTAGATTTTAGAGAATTACCATTCAAGAGGCAATCCTCTTCCCTTGGTTCCAATTTCAAGGTTCTCAAAGACTGGAACAGGGCTAGTTTGAGGCAATGTGCCCCATCGCATAGCCAGAAAAAACCTTACAGTGAAAAGGAAAACAATTCTTCCAAAGTAAGGGGGTGCTGATCCCAGAGGGAGGACAGATGGGCAACCAAACAGTAACCGGGCCACCACATGCTTCACACTCACTGATCAAGGATTTCTAAAACCACTTTTCTTTTCTCTGAATTTACATAGGACTTTGTATCACTCATAAAGGAATGTCTTATAGGCTGATAACACCTTTCTATTCATGCTTATACTTAACATTTAGGCTAGGATAATTTCCTAACCTCAGTGTCCTCACTATAAGATGGGAATTATTATAATCCCTACCTCATAAATTGTTGGGAGAATTAAAATACTTAGTAAAGTGCCTGACTAATAGAAAGGCATTCAATAAATTTTAGCTATTCATGGTGTCATCATCATTATATTTACCATTATTACTAATCTCCTGTATTGCAAGAATTACAGTTTATATTTTTGTAGACCATCACTGTAGCTAAAGGGTCTTTGGGCCATAGGTGATATTCCATAAAGGTTGGTTAAATTGATCTGTGGTTTTTGACTATGGAAACTCAGAACTCCCTCAAAATGTACAAAACAGATTTACCTGCTAAATAAATCTCTTCAAAGCTGACCCCAGGTTTAATTGAATTAATTCCAATGAATTTGTCACAATGATGGAGAAAGGAAACTTAGAGGGCCCCACAGTTGTTTGCTGGTAAAATGAGAAGTTTGGATTAGATCAATGTTTCCCAAAATATTTTCCTCAGAATGTTAGTGCCCCTCGAATCCTGTACAAAGCAAGAGTTTCATGACCAAGTAGCTTTTAAAACTCCTGTACACTCTACTCCCATTCTTCACAATGCACACTTTCATATTAAAAGTTCTGAGAGGTCCTCAACAGAAGACATCACTTAACTTTTTTTTTTTTTTAAGACAGATTCTCACTCTGTCACCCAGGCTGGAGTACAGTGGCCACCACTCCTGGCCTAAAATTTTTTTAACCTGGTGCTTCCCAATCTAAACTCACAGGGACCAGATTTCTTAATGAAAGAGAATCAGACTAGCTTGTAACCATAGCTGGTGACACTCCCCTGCCCCATTCCTTGTATGTCCTCAGTGGACTAGGTCAGGAATAAATAAATTTTCCTGATTCTCAAGGGCTGGTCACTCCTTTGCACTGAGCTCAAAGCTTCTCTGTAGCATGGGTCACAATGAATGGTAGCCCTGATAGCCTAGAGTAGCCTTTCAGCCTTCTCTGAGCCTCTAAAGACTGAGGATCCTTGGCATGAAATGGAGCAACTGATATACCCTTGCTTCCCCTGGGGACTCTCTTGCTCTCAAAAAGGAATCAGCCATCATCTCCATCTAGAGAATATACTATCTGACTCAGCTTGACCAGCCTGTCCCAAAATGAGAATCTGGGTAAAATAAGCATTGAAACACTTCATTCCTTGTAGATTCAAAAAAACATATTAGCATATTAAAGACTATGAAGTTCTGCAGGAAAAAAAAACCTATTTAACTTTAATCCAACATTGCCAAGTTTTATTTGACCATGGAAGATTTTTCCAAAACACTTACAAACAGATCAAGGACATTAATCTTTCATGAAACACTAGATCCCCAGGGTCCTCTCCAGCTACATCATTCTGTGATTTTCTTTTTTATTTATGATGCATTAAAAGATTAATCTCTATCAGACTTCCATTTAGAAATTCACCAGAATGTGCAAAGGCAGCAGGTAAAATTGCTGAAGGGTATTATAAAAATACCCTCCAGTGATTTTTGAAACTTAAACTGAAATATTTATATAACTATATATTTCAGTTTGTATATTATATATATATGTATATACACACATATATATGTATGTATATACACACATATATATGTGTGTATATATATGTATACATACATATATATGTGTGTATATATATTGGTGTATGTATATCTATATCTATGTATATATGGCATTATATCCATTTTACAGATGCAGAAACTGAGCTTTAGAGGGGGTGAGCAATTGGTCCAAAGCCACACAGCACACAGGTAGTCATTGATAAAGGTAAAAACAAGAGTTGAAGCCTGAGGTGTAAGGACACAGAGACAAGTACACAAATGTTTACAAGTTACACATATGACACGTGCCTTTAACATGAATTTCTTGAACATTCATTTAGAGGCCTTACAATGAAGACATCAGAGTGGCAGCAAGTTCTGTTGGAATCAGGGGAGGGTGTTCTTCTATAATCCCCTGGCTAACAGGAAAGCACACTGATTTGGCCCATGGTAGTTATACACTCCCATTGAGTCAGGGGCCACTTCTATGCACACAGGAGGTGCTAAAAATATGCTGTTGACTCATTGCCTCTAAGAGCAGAAGAAATGCCAAAATTATAGGACAAGAGGCAGAAAAGCACACGGAAAAATGTCGTAGGGCAGTCCTCTAAGGAGGTTTTAGATCCCTTTGAAATCTGTCCAAACACTTTCTTGTGCTGGGGAAAGTCAATTCCATATTTCAAGCAACCCCACATGTCATACGAGTATCTTGTACGTGTTTGTGTACTCGTGTCTGTGAACTTACATCTCAGACTTCAACTTCTCGCTCCCCACCCTTATCAATGACTGCCTGCATGGCCTTGGGCAAGTTGCTTTCCCTCTTCAAAGCTCAGTTTCTGCATCTATAAAATGGACATAATGCTACCTACCTCATGGGGTTAGTGATCACATTTAAGGAGCTAATATGTGGAAATTGCTTACACAGTACCTATCACATAATAAGGGTTTAATAAGTGTTTGATGTAATTGTTTTGATTATTACTACTATTACTAAAATAATAATTACTACAATAATAATGATTCTTATTCTCTATATTAGTATTATCTTTGAAAATGGGCATGGATTATGTCTATGTAACACTTTTGGCACAATATCTAGCATTATATCACACACAAATTAGAGAATTCATGTTATTAAGGATGAAAAAATATTTTTACTGACCCTTCAATTCTTCGTAAGTAACTGCAAAAGAAGCCATTATCCCAACACATGAAATAAAAAAGAAAATTCAGTTCCTCTGGAGTTTGTTTTTGGAGGTAGCCACAGGATACCTAAATTTTTTTTCTTTTCAGAGAGACCGAGGGGCTCACTAGGTTGACCAGGCTGGTCTTGAACTCCTGGTCTCAAGCCATCCTCCCACCTCAGCCTCCCAAAGTGCTGGGATTACATGCATGAGCCACCACATCCAGCCTACCTCAAATATTGAATGCTGTTAATAAATCTCCTGAGGCCAGCATAAGAAGGTGATGGGCAAAACTAATGCAGGTATGTTTTTCTGGCTTTTTCATGTATTGGGCCAAACTTTGAAAAGCACTTACTATTAATGGCTAACTTGCAAAATTTGTGATTTATTAAAAGCAGATTTTAATTGTTTTACCTAAAAATAATAGGCCTCTGATCTGCCAAAGATGAAGATTTAATTTCTAGGTGTTCCCCACAATACCTAGAAACATCAGTGGAATCGATTATTAAACACTTTAGAACTATTCTCATCAAAGTTCTTTAATATATAATACAGCAAAAGAAAAGTTTCTTTTCTAAAGGCTTCTCTATACTTTTTTTAATAGTTGAATTTCATTTCTGAAGGCTCCTAAAAAGAATAGAATTTAGATCTTTATTAAAGAGGAAATATATTTTCCATGTTTAATTTAAATGACATTCCATCAGTCATTTGCAATCTTAGCCTACACAGAATTTTTTTTTTGGTAGTTTTTATGTTTGGCTTTAGGAGGGGATTCCCAATAATCTCTATATAAATATTTCTAATCTCTATATAAATATTTTAACATTTCAATGTAAATTAGTTTATTAAAACTATTTTATCCATAAAAATAATGAATTTGCATGGCTGAGGGTGAAATAATATGTTACCAGGACCCCTCAGTTTTGGGGGTTGTGAGTAGATCCCATCTTCATGTTCCTCCAGCCCAGCCCAAGCCTGGCTCAGGTCCTCCTCCCCCATTTGCCAGGAACCACCATCCCCAGGGATTCTATGTGCCCTGCCTGACCAGTGTTCTCCATCAGAGTTTACCAATCTTTTGTTCATTCCCTCAGAGCACAGCTAAGCAAGAGTACACTAATTTGAAAATTAACTCAAGCAAATAGAGGAACAATATCCCCAACACATTGCATCTTAACATAGGGTTTCCTGGACACACTGTTTCAACCCAAGAGTTGGGCTAATAGTAGGAGTTCCATCTGCTAAAATACGGCTGTCAGCTTCAGAGGGAAATTCATGAACGTCTTGGTAGTTTGTTTTTACATTTCACTTGACACTGTTTCTAAAATTTCCTCTGAAGCCAAAAAATAAGTTATTTCCCAGCACACTGGGCACTTTTCATTTATCATTGGATTGATTTTTGTAACTTGCAGTAGGAGCTGAAATCGACCAGGGGGTTCTTATCCAACAGACAGCAGCAAAACTCTTTGTGTATCTGCGTTCCTTTCAACAAGCGTGACTTCCTCAATGGCATCATTCGTGAGCGTAACACAGAGCTCAGCAATAACGTTTCTTCACTAACCCTACCAGGTATCCAACATAGGATGTTACTTCCTTTCACTGTTTTCCGACTCCTGGCAGATATTAATCATTGGGATTTGGGAACAAGGAAATAGAATTTCTGAGAATGCTTGGGAATTCCCAAATTCATATGATTTTCATAACACTTCACTTACAAGTTTTTGAAAAATAATAAATGACTATAATAACAAGCAAATAGTCGTTTTTTTCTGTAACAGGATTATATGAAAAGTTTTAGTAGTCTTCTGTTTTAAAGAGATATGATAACAAATGATGATTTATTATTATTATGAGCCAACATATTGTAACAAGATTATAAAATCCAATAGCATTAATAGAGAAAACATTAAAAAGAAATGAATGTTATCACAAAATAAATGCTAAAGAAAAGTCCTTTAAAGATTGAAAGGTAACACCACAAATACTTAATGCTTTAATCGTTGTTTACATGACATTGTTGTACAAGGCATCAATCATCCCCTCCAATACCATTTAAATAACATAACATTCTGATCTCCTGGCAAGATGAATAGCACTAGAAAGAAGCAACTGTCAAAATTGCCGATTTAAGGGCATATTTTGTTTCTAAAACTTGGCATTTCTTAGAAAACCTCTCATAGGATTTGTAAAACATATACTATGCCTATGAACACATTAATATTTATTTGCAGAAATGGTTCACTGTTAGCAGTGGACAAGGCCATGAACACACACTTGTAACACAGCAACAGATACAAGAAAGTCTGACTGAGGCTCCTTTACTGCTCCTGTCCTGTTCACCTTAACTTTCATCTCCACATGTCAGTGCTTCCTCATCTTGCTTGACTTGAAGTCAGTGCATTTCTTCAAGCCAGTAAGTTCTCTATACTGACTATTAAGCTGTAATTTTCACAGGAAAATTAGAATGTTCCTTCCCATTTTCCTAATTTCTCAACTGATTTTTCTCAGAATTCAGAATCCATAAATATTGAAATGCCAGGAGAGAATTTCCAAATGGAAATGCTGTTCCCTTCGTCCATTTTCAGAAGAAACCGTAGGATAGTGTTATCCTTCTCTTCTCCAATTTTTTTTTCCTGCAAACTTATGGTTATCACCTCTTTAAGTGAGTAGCTCACAATTTTGCCTCCCCTGCAAATGGTCCCAAAACAGTGAAGTGGGTCCTCTTTAGCTGTGTCTTTAGTACATAATCCTGCATTTCTGACCATATGCAGGGAGTGTAACCCAGGGAAGGATCCCTGACTCAATGGGATTTCTCTTGCTGTCTCTAGAATTTGAACACCGGAACCCAGACGTACAGAGGCTGGGAGCCATCGTGGTGTGCTATATTGATGACGGCAGCAGTGGGTGGTGTGGGGGCAGTTAATTGACAGCTACCTGTTGCTGACATCCCAGGAACTGCCTGAACCTCCTCTTTCCCAGTCATAAGATATCTAAGATTCTGCAGTATTCTTCATTAAATCCTAGCATGGTTTAAGCTAGCCAGAATTAGGTTCTGTTGCTTTCAATCAACAGAACCTTAGCTAATACATTGTTATTTCCTGGTCTTTGTTCCTTTAATTTTCCAGGAAAAGAAGGGAAAATGGCTTACTGGTTTTAAAAAGAGACAAGGGACAACATACCATTTATGCAAAATTTAGAAGCACTCAAAGGAAACTCTGGAAAGATCCTGAGACATATATATGTAGGATCAGCATAAAACTTGAACAGTGTATCTAGATCATGGTTGCCATGGTTGCCTTGACACAATGAACATCTGTATCAAGATCATATTTTCTTGGCGGGACAGAGAGAAGCACAAGGCGGGACTCACATTTACAGTAATCCTTGTTTTCCAGGAACCATACAACCCAGTTTGTCCAGAGCTGTTCCTCTTAAGTTTGTTATCCCACCATAATTATAAATAGAACCTCCTTTTTCTCTCAAGAATATCCCACTTTGGATGATAATTTCTGTGACTACCCATTAAGAATATTTAATAACTATAGAAAACTGCTTCTCTATATTTTTTGTATGTTTGAAACATTTTATAACAGAAATATCTTTAAAGTTATCACCTACACAGAATATAGCTGCCAAATATTCCTACTCTGCTATTCTAACCATGAATCCCTCTGGGGCCCCTTCCTCCTACGGCGCTTGTAAGGATGAAATGAAATAAGCTCTATGAAGTGCCCAACAGTGACCAACACTGAATAAAATACAGCCACCATAGGAGGCCTTCCCTTATGTTCACCAAACTCCTGATAAGTTATTCGGTGATGTTTCAATCTTAATATTTTATGTAGATTATACATTCATCTGATTCAAAATGCAAAAGGTACAAAAGCGTATACAGTTAAAAGTTTCCCAACCCACTACCATTTATCTCCCTGGAGGCAACTGTTTCCAGATTTTTGAATATCCTTAAAGAATATCATATGTATGGAAAAGAAAGATTATATATTTATATGCATCTGTGTATGCATTTTCCTATGAGAGGCTCACAAAGTCTCCTTGAAGAGATATCATTATTACAAATACCCCTCAATTTACAATGGGGTTATATTCCAATAAACTTATGAAAATATTGTAAGCTGAAAATGCATTTAATACACTTAACCTACTAAACATCATAGCTTAGCTCGGCCTACCTTAAACACTCACATTAACCTACAGTTAGGCAAAATCATCTAACAGAAAGCCCATTTTATAATAAAGTGGGCTTTGAATATCTCATGTAATATAATGAATACTGTACTGAAAGTGGAAAACAGAATGGTTGTATGAGTACTCAAAGTACAGCTTCTGCTGAATGTGTATTGCTTTCAAACTATCTTAAAGTTGAAAAATCATAAGTCAAAATATTCTAAGTCAGGGATTGTTTGTACTTCTACTTTACATGATGAAATTGAGCCTTGAAAAGATTAAGTGACTCGCCCAAGGTCACACTGGCAGTTAAATAGTGAAACTTGGATCCAAATTGTTCAGTCACTACATGTATTGTCTTGAAATTTGAAAAAGAGGAAGAGGAATTAAACTACTAAATTGAAGGACTATTTTAGGCATAGAAGCAGCAGATGCCTTCATGTCCAAGTGATTGTGAAAAGCCCACTTGCCCCAAAATATGTCTCCTGGTCATATGAAATTCCACCATTTCAGATTTTTACCTGGGGATTTAGAGTAATCTGCTGTTTTCCTAGAGCTCCCCTAAAATAGAAATAGAAAATTTTGGAAGGCTAAATATATGCTAACATTGGAAAACTCATTTTCTCCCCTTCGTAAGGCAAGGTACTGAAGGAGGGGGCCCTACGGGCTGTGCAGGGACATCCTGGAGGCATGGGGAGAAGAAACTGAAAGGCAAGTTTGTATGGAACAAAGAATACCGATCTCAGGATTCTCCCTTGAACCTGCCCTAACTTTGTTCAAATAGACTTAGCCACTGACCTGCTGTCAAAAGACCACAGCCAATCTGACTTGTTTTCAATATAATGATGAATATTGATTTGGTCCCTTCATCCAACATTCTCAGCTGGATCTTTTTTGACCAAGGATATACATTACTAGGTGAGTACAGGCAGTTAATTCTTCCACACGGGACTTCGGAGTTTCTGAGCTAACCAGAATCACCCACCTTAACATCTGCCAGTTTATACCCCAAGTCCTGACCAGTGCCCCCTACCTGCTATGCCTCATGTTTTCAATAGAGCATAAAATCAGAAATGAAAGATGAAACATCATAGCCAATATCACAGAAATACAAAGGATCCTAAGAAACTGCTAGGTATAATTACACACTAACTAATTGGATCATCTAGAAGAAATGGATAAATTCCCAGACACATAAAACCTACCAAGATTGACTCATGAAGAAATTTAAAAATCTGAACAGACTAATAGCAAGCAAGGAGGTTGAATCCGTAAGAAAATGTCTCCTATCAATGAAAAACCCAAAACCAGATGGCTTCCCAGATTAATTCTACCAAATATTTTAAGAAGAACTAATACCAGTCCTTCTCAAACTCTTCCAAAAAGCTGAAGTGGAGGGAATACTTCCAAACTCATCTTACAGGGCCAGCATTACCCTGATTCCAAAGCCAGACAAGAACACTACAAGAAAGGAAAATGACAGGCCAATAGCCTTGATCTACATAGATGCAAAAATCCTCAACAAAAATCCTAGCAAACCAAATTCAATAGCACATTGAAAGAATCATTCACCATGATCATGTCATGGTTCAACATAAGCAAATCAATACATATAATATACCATATTAGAAAAATAAAGGATAGAAACTATATGGCCATCACAATAGATATAGAAAAAGTTTTTGACAAAATTCGAAACCCTTTCATGGTGAAAAAAAAAACACCAAACAGATCACATATTGAGGGACTGTATCCCAACAAAATAAAGGCCATATATGACAAACCCATAGCTAACACCATGATCAATGGTGAAAAGTTGAAACTTTTCCTCTACCATCAGGAACAAGACAAGGATGCCCACAGACACCACTTCTCAGGGTTATTAGGCAAAAGAAAGAAATAAAAGGCATCCTAATAGGAAAGGAAGAAGTGAAACTGTCTCTACTGACGGCATGATCTTGTTATATATAGAAAACCCTACAAACTTCACTAAATAAAGGTTAGAACTCAACACAAAGCAGGGAACAATAGACACTGGGGGACTCCAAAGGTGGGAGGGAAGGATGGTGGGAGCAAGGGTTGAAAAACTACCTATCGATTACTATGCTCACTGCTTGGGTGGTGGGATCATTAGAAGCCCAAACCTCAGCACCATGCAATATACCTGTTTAAGAAACCTGTACATCTACCCTCCTGACTCTAAAATGAAACATACAATATTTAAAAAACAAAAACAAATAAATACAATTTGAAAACTGTTAGAACTGAACTGATAGGTGAAATCAGTAAAGTTGTAGGATACAAAATCAACAGATAGAGTCTTGAACACAGCAACATCCAGCTGTCTGACACGAAAGTCTCAGGGGCAATAAAACCTCTATATGAACTCAGAAACAATGAGCTAAGTTGTGTTTATGTCTGAAAGGATGTTAAGAACTTCATTCATGTTACATCAGAGCCAACAGAAAGAACCAACAGGAAACCTGTATCCAACAAACAGAAATGACAAGATGAAGGAAAGCAGAGGTAAGGGCTTACCTTAGAAAGGGCAAGTGATTAGCTCAATATGCAATACAATGTTTGCTCCTGAGCCAAAAATTTGTACAATAATTTGGACATTACTTGCACAACCAGAAAAATCAGCCACTCATTAGGAAAATGTGTTTCTGTAGAAGTCTTAGGACTCAGCTATCTATAATAACATGAAAAGACAATATTTTCATCCAAAATGAGTATTTTTGTTTGTCTTGGCTTGTTATTCTAACGTCAACAGCCTCTAAATAAACTGTTGAAGTACATGATATAACCACCTCTTTCTCCATCTTTCCCATTGCTCCCATAGGGTTTCAGTTGTGCAATTTCACCATTAGCAAAGCTTTTTGCTGAAATCTGCCTTTTCAAAGGGAGAGTATCCAGAAACAGAAGATGCTGATCTGGGAGGCTCTTCCTAATAGAACTGCTGCTTCAGTTTAACTTGAAAAAGCCCACACCCAGTTCCTAATGACAAACATCTGAACACCAGGTCTTCCCCTGAGCAAGACCATGCTATGCCTCCTGCTCGCTCTGTTCTATAAGCAACCCACAGATTGCTCCCTGTGAAGAGGAGCCTGCAAGGGGAGCAGCATTCCACCAGACCCTGATTTAGCAAGATATTTCCATATCATTCGCCCAACCAGCTGGAAGTCCTCCACTGCTCTTGTGTAAAAATCTAACTCATCTCACTGAATTTCCTGATTTAAAAGTCTAATTCATTTCACCAAAAGTGTGACAGAAGGAAACCAAGTACACCATCTCTCTCTTACCAAACCAAAGCTATTGCATGTGCATTCTGGGGGGAAAACATGGTCCAAATATGTTATGGAGGTGGTGCCAGCCCAGTGTCATCCTCTTACTATTGCCATAGGATCTTGGCTGATGGCATCAGAGGAAAAACAAGTTTATCGATTACTTTCAACCATTAAGCTCACTCCTCCGTGAAAAATAAGTCACCAGTCCAATGTCTCTTATTAAAAGAAGCACTGCAAAATATAAAGGAGTCACAGTTTTAAAATGGGACACACGTTCTCTAAGCGGTGAACCACGTTAGAGGTGCACTGTTTACAATGTATAAAGTCCCCTGGAGCAAGGGTTAGGAAGCGCATCTGTTCTTTGATGTTCTGGGATGAAGGAGAAAGGAAAATGTGCTGCCAGAAGTGAGTGGGAAGGAGCCCATGAGATAAAGGAAGTAAATCCATTTGCTGATTGCAATAATAATGGTAATACACGAAGCTATACCTACGTACATACATACATACATGCATGCAAACTTTCACATTTTTTAAAAAAAAGAACTTAAGGCTTCCACTCATGTAATCAGCCCTTATGAAGTCTCCTGATTAGCTGCAAGGAAAATCTTCCTTTCTCCTCTTTCTTGCACCATCCTGGGCTCCCTTTTGACTTTTTTTTTTTAACTTATAAACGAACAGCTCATATTCTGAAGTTTGTAGTCCCCTCCCGCCCCCTCTCTCTCTATACGGCTCATTTACATTGGCAGCTGTCGTGCTGCTGGGCATCCTCAAACTCACAAGTTTCCCTTTAATGTTTGAGCAGACAAACATGATCATGCACTAGGCATCACTGTGCCACTCAAAATGCTTTTTTGTTTTTTTTTTTATTGCATCTGAGAGAAATCTCAAGGTTGCAAACCTGGAGTCAGAATTGTCTCCATGTGTCTCAGTGGGAAGAGTATCGTGTGAAGGAACAAGTTGATTCTACTAATCAAAAGGAATTTTTTGATATCAGGTCATCCTCCGAATGAATTTATATTACCGAGTGGAGGGTCACATGAAGAAAATGGTCAAACAGCACCACCTAGAGCAAGAGCTGAGAACTGCAGCGGAGCCGGGCTGTGTCAGGAAAGAAAAGCAAGCTGGGGCCTGGCTCAGCGCTCTCCCCTCTGCTCCTGTCTGCACGGAAAGATTAGGATGATAGTGGCAGGAAGCCTGTGCACCTAGTATGCATCACTTGAAGGGAACACACAGATTCCAGTAAACAGTTGGAAGGAAATGTTAATATCAGGCTCTGCTAAACAATATCAAATGAGTCCTAGATGAGGCAAGTGACTTTCATCAAAGTTTCCTGATACCTGAAAAGACAGCCTAGGGGATCCTGCGCTACATGTGGTGTATGTAAATTAAGCGGGTTTTTTTCCCCTTTGTAATCAAGGCTCATACACAAACAAAATCACACTTTAGAAATGGCCTATTTCAACTTGTAACTAGCTTGCTTTCAGGGGCTCCAGGTCAAAATGAAATAGAGCACAAAGACGCTTTCTCCTTAGGGATCATACACAAATTCACTCTGTCCGTTTCTTTCCCAAATGGAGCAACAAAGCCGTCAGACCTCTCCATCCACACATCGGGTCCTTCCTGATTAAAGTGAGATAAATCACAGCCCTCTCTCTCTAGATGGCAGGCGACAAGAGGGGGATGCTTGCCTCAAGAAGTCCTCCCCATCCCTCTGCATTCATGCAAGCCCGAGCGGAGAGATGCAAGAAATTACGGATGCATTTTAATTCCCCAGACCCTGCAATTAAAAATGGAAATTTTTTGGCCACGCCTGTTGGCTCACGCCTGTAATCCCAGCACTTTCAGAGGCCGAGGTCGGCAGATCACCTGGGGTCAGGAGTTCGAGACCAGCCTGGCCAACATGGTGAAACCCTGTCTCTACTAAAAATACAAAAATTAGCTAGGAATGGTGGTGGGCGCCTGTAGTCCCAGCTACTCGGGAGGATGAGGCAGGAGAATCACTTGAACCCGGGAGGCAAAGTTTGCAGTGAGCCAAGATCGCACCACTGCACTCCACTCCGGGTGACAAAGCAAGACTTCATCTCAAAAAATGTTTTTAAAAAATGGAAGTGTTGTTCTTTCATTTGTAAATGTGTTTTGGTAAAAGAGGGGCAGTTTAAGCAACCCTTTCTATTGTCTACATTGTTAAAATTCATCCGACATGGACTCTTGACTCTGTTTTGCCTGGGCAGACCCAATTCAAGCATTTACAACAGCTATAGCCTCCTCAAATCAAAAAGAGGAATCAGCATTATTGCTAAGTTCAAATAAGGTCTTGTTTTATTTCATTTTTATTTTTGAATGCAGCCATTCCTCCAGGTGCTGTCATCAGGTAAGATTGTCAGTCCTGATTAGGTAAAGGTATTATTACAAAATGCAATTCTCAAACATTCAGTGTCTAACTACACTTTTAATAAGCCTTTCCCCCTCCCCTATGTATTCTCCCTGAGACACCCCTTCTCAAATTTAAAATCACAGAAACTAAAATATGATGCCTAAAGAGAGCCTAGCGACTGCCCAGTCCTCTAATTTGATGAGTGGGAGTACTGAAGCCCAGAGGAGGTCAAGTAATTTGTTCCCAATGTCTTAGATAAGAAGAAAATGACCAGCTGGGAAATCCCACTCATGTCAAGGCAGAGGCACAGGGCCACAGACTGTGGTTGAATTGTGCCACACTCCTACATCCTTCTTTAGCAATCACAGAACAGTCCTGTGTTGAGTCGGAGTCACTGACTTCCTTTTCAGGCTGATTGAGTTCTGTCCTTACGGGCTGCGACAAGAAGTTTTGGTATTATGCTACACCAAGACCATTTATCTAGTTCAAGAAATGAGCACAGTCCTTAGAGCCCAGCAACTTTTCCCATGTCCAGTAAATGTAGCTTCTCCATTAGAAGCTGTCAGAATGGAGCCTTCTGGCTCATCTTGATTTTGATTTGTGCAAGAATGAATGGTTTTGCTAAGACAGCTTTCCTAGCTGATAGAGAGCGAAACTTTTTTCTCATAATCTATAAAAAAATTGAATTAGAACTTTTTTCTCATTATCTGTGAAAAAATATTAAATTAAATCTGGCTCGTCTTGATTTTGATTTGTGCAAGAATGAATGGTTGTGCTAAGACAGCTTTCCTAGCTGATAGTGAGCAAAACTTTTTTCTCATAATCTATAAAAAATATTAAATTAGAAGCATAGAGTTTATTTCATGACTTTTATCTTCCTGCAATTTTCTTGTGGGCATAAATGATTTGTTTTTATCCTGCCTGCCCCCCAATCCCTTTTCCAAGAGACTAAAAGAGTATCTAGTGCAAAGTAGAGACTCAAATATTTCTTAATAAACAGTGATCCCAGCCACCCAGTGCATGTTGCCAAATGCCAACCCCATAAATGATCAAACACATCATCTCATTCAGCCAATCAAAATCAAGTGCTACCTATTTTTTTAAGTTTTCATAGCCCTTGGGCATCTGCTTTCTCAGCATTTCCCAAACTTGAGTCATCCTCATCCTGCCTTCCTAATTTTGATCTGTCAATTACCTCTACTATTATTTATTTCATATATTTTTAAATAGCCCCACTTTAGAAACTTAAATACATGCCTTTTAAAAGGAAGCTTTCTTACTACTATACATCAAAAGCCATTATTATTTGTTCTAAGTACTCATATCAACATGGTCACAACTATTAAAATTTACTAATGTGCATCCACATACTCTCTAAATTCATGGAGCATCTGCACACACTTTAAGAAACAATTCTGCATTACTCACTCAATTTTCTTGACATCCTTCTGAGGCAGGACAAACCTTGGGCCCAAAGAATTGAGGTAGGAGTCCAAGCAAGTTGCCAGCCACATAAAGGCAAACCTTGGCTCAGAAGTCAGGACTACCAGCCCCTAGGTTATGGTTCATGCTCTTTCCTCTGCTCTCCAGAACCTCCTATCTCCAAGTGTAGTTAGCAGCCCAGATGCAACAGCATCCTCTAGAAACTTGTTAAAAATGCAGAAGCTCAGGCTCCACCCCAGGCCTATGCAGACTGAATCTGCATTTTAACAAGGTCCAGGTAATTCACGTGCACATTAAGTTTGAAAAGGCCTGGTCTAGATCAGCGGTTCTCTACCTTAGCAGCACATTAGAACCATCTGTAGAGAATTTAAAAATACCAGTGCCTGGGCTTCACCTCCCAGAGAATCTGACTTAAGTGTCTGGGGTTTGCCCTGAGTCTAGGTATTTTTAAAAACTCCTCAGCTTATACAAAGCTGGCAGGGCTGGGCACAGTGGCTCATGCCTATAATCCCAGCACTTTGTGAGGCCAAAGTGGGCAGATTGCTTGAGTCCAGGAGTTTGAGACTAGCCTGGGCTAAAACCCCATCCCTACAAAAAAAAAAAAATACAAAAAGTAGTTGGGCATGGTGGTGGCACATACCTGTAGTCCCGGCTACTCAGGAGGCTGAGTCCTCGCTTGAACCCAGGAGGTCACGGTCTGGTCAACAGAGCAAGACCCTGTATCAAAACAAACAAACAAACAAACAAAAAATGGTAGCAGCTTACAAGCTAGGGAGGCCTGTAGAGCCAAGTTTTGCAAATGGGGCTACATTAGTTGTTCCAGAACTTTAGCTGCATCAAAACCACCTGGATGGCTTGTTCAGCTACAGAGGGTCTGGCCATGCCCCTAGAGTTTCCAGCTGAGGGTCTGGAATGAGGCCCGATGATTTGCATTTCTAACAATCTCCAGGTGATGCTGATGCTGTGGGTCCAGGGACCACATTTTGAGAATCTATGCTAAATGAATCGGAGAAGACCAAAGCTCAAACTTATTCCAAGAACTTTTCAAGGCCCACCTGCAAGTTGTAGTGGAAGTAAGCATCTAAGGGTGCAAAAAAGTTTCACTGTAGACTAAGGCCTTTTACCTGAGTTCTCAAATGTTCCCATTTCTCTTATCAACCTAAATAACAAACAGAGAGAGGCTCTCCACAAGAAAAAGATATTCGTTTGGAAACAGAGCCTTGCAATAGAAACAGGCAAGCCAGAGTAAACTATATGCATATTCACGGAGGTAAAGGAAGACAAAAGAAAAAATGAGGAAGATTATATGATCATTTGGAAATGATTATCCTTGGCTACAAAGATCAATAGCAAAGGTGATGCCAGGCCCAGGTTGGACAGGCAGTTGTTGGGCAAATATCCTTCAGAAGCATTGTTGTGTGCAAAGTTGCAATGGGCTTTGTGCAAGATTGTGTTTTTTGCAGTCTTCTGTGATAAGTTTTTGTTATCAGGCATACAAGCCCAAGAATCCTTTTTTGCATGGCCTTCCCTGGCTCTATTTGTCAGGGTTTTGGTTAGGGTAGGGGTATTTTTAACACTCTCAATGTAAAAAATGCCATGAGGTAGGTACCCCAATGACTTGTTTCATCTTCATAAAATAACTTTTCATAAAATCTCTGGAAACGTGGAAATATCTACACCACTTTCTGTATAAAAGTGGAAATATCTACACCGCTATTTCTGAAAATTTGTAAACATTTACAACGCTATCTATATAAACATGGAATTATTTACACCGCCGTATCTATAAACATGGAAACATCTACACCGATATCTCTATAAACACGGAAATATTTACACCGCTATCTGTATAAACATGGAAATATGTAAAAAGCTATCTCTATAAACATGGAAATATCTACACCGCTATCTGTATAAACATGGAAATATCTACACCGCTATCAGTATAAACATGGAAATATCTACACCGCTGTCTCTATAAACATGGAAATATCTACACCTCTATCAGTATAAACATGGAAATATCTACACCACTGTCTCTATAAACATGGAAATATCTACAACGCTATGTCTATAAACATGCAAATATGTACATCACTGTCTCTATAAACACGAAAATATCTACACCGCTCTCTCTATAAACATGGAAATATCTACACCGCTGTCTCTAGAAACATGGAAATATCTACACCGCTATATCTATAAACGTGGAAATATCTACACCGCTAGGTCTATAAACATGGAAATATCTACACCGCTATCTCCATAAACGTGGGAACATCTACACCGCTATCTCTATAAACCTGGAAATATCTACACCGCTATAAGTATAAATGTGGAAATATCTACACCGCTATCTGTATAAACCTGAAAATATCTACACCGCTATCTCTATAAACATGGAAATAATTACACCGCTATCTGTATAAACGTGGAAATAATTAAAAAGATATCTCTATAAACATGGAAATATCTACACCGCTATCTCTATAAACATGGAAATATCTACACCATTATCTGTAAAACATGGAAATATCTACACCGCTCTCTGTATAAACATGGAAATATATACACGGCTATCTGTTTAAACATGGAAAAATTTACAGAACTGACAGTATAAACATGGAAATATCTACACCGCTATCTGTATAAACATGGAAATATCTACACCGCTATCTGTATAAACATGGAAATATCTACACCGCAGTCTCTATAAACATGGAAATATCTACACCGCTATCTGTATAAACATGGAAATATCTACATCGCTGTTCCTATAAACCTGGAAATATCTACACCGTTATCTCTATTAATGTGGAAATGTCTACATCGCTATCTGTATAGACGTGCAAATATGTACATCGCTATGTCTACAAACGTGGAAATATCTACACTGCTATCTCTGTAAATGTGTAAACATTTAAACCGCTATCTGTATAAACTTGGAAATATTTACACCACGATGTGTATAAATATGGAAATATCTACACCGCTATCTCTATAAACATGGAAATGTCTGCACCGCTTTCTGTATAAACATGGAAATATCTACACGGCTATTTCTATAAACATGGAAACATCTAAACGACCATCTGTATAAACATGGAAATATCCACACAGTCATCTATATAAACATGGAAATAGCTACACCATCATCTGTATAAACATGGAAATACCTCCACCGCTATCTGTACAAACATGGAAACATCTACACTGCTATCTGTCTAAACATGGAAATATCTACACCGCTATCTGTATAAATACGGAAATATCTACAACGCTATCTGGATAAACATGGAAATATCTACACAGCCATCTGTGTAAACATGGAAATATCTACACCGCTATCTGTGTAAAAATGGAGATATCTACACCGCAATCTGAGCAAAGATGAAAATAGCTACACCGCTATCTGTGTAAACATGCAAATATCAACACCGGTATCTGTATAAACACGGAAATATCTACACCGCTATCTGTATAAACAGGGAAATATCTACACCGCCATCTGTATAATCATGGAAATATCCACACCGCCATCTGAATAAACTTGGAAATATCTACACCACTATCTGTATAAATATGGAAATATCTACAATGCTATGCCTATAAACATGGAATTATCTGCACCGCTATCTGTATACACATGGAAATATCTACACCACTATCTCTATAAACATGGAAATATCTACACCGCCATCGGTATAAATATGGAAATATATTCACAGTCATCTGTATAAACATGGAAATATCTACACCAACGTCTCTATAAACATGGAAATACCTACACTGCCATCTGTATACACATGGAAATATCTACACAGCCATCTGTATAAACATGGAAATATCTACACCACAATCCCTATGAACATGAAAATATCTACACCGCCATCTCAATTAACATGGAACTATCAACAACACCATCTGTGTAAACATGGAAATATCTACACCGCTATCTCTATAAACAGAAATATTTACACCACCATCTCTATAAACAGGGAATTATCTACACCGCCATCTGTATAAACATAGAAATATCTACACTGCCATCTCTAGAAAGTTGGAAATGTCTACACCGCGATCTGTGTAAACATGGAAATATCTACACCTCTATCTGTATAAACATGGAAATACCTACACCATGATCTGTATAAAGATGGAAATATCTACACCGCTATCTGTATAAACATGGAAATAGCCACACCGCAATCTGTATAAACATGGAAATACCTACACCGCCACCTGTAAAAACATGGAAATATCTACACTGCCATCTGTAAAAACATGGAAATATGTACACCTCCATCTGTATAAACATGGAAATATCTACACTGCCATCTGTATACACATGGAAATATCTACAGCACTATCTGTAAAAACATGGTAATATCTACATCGCTATCTGTATAAACATGGAAATATCTCCACCGCTAACTGTATAAACATGGAAATATCTACACCGCTATCTCTATAAACATGGAAATGTCTACACCGCTATCTCTTTAAAGATGGAAATACCTACACTGTTATCTGAATAAACATGGAAATATGTACACCGCTATCTGTGTAAACATGGTAATATATACAACGCTATCTGTATAAACATGGAAATATCTACACCTCTATCTGCACAAACATGGAAATATCTACACCGCCATCTGTATAAACTTGGAAATATCTACACCGCCATCTGAATAAACATGGAAATATCAACACCGCTCTCTGTATAAATATAGAAATATTTACACCGCTATCTCTATAAACATGGATATATCTACACCGCCAACTGTATAAACGTAGAAATATATACACTGCCATCTGTAGAAAGATGGAAATCTCTAAACCGCGATCTGTATAAAGATGGAAATATCTACACCGCTACCTGTAGAAACATGGAATTATCTACACCGCTACCTGTGTAAAGATGGAAATATCTGCACCGCAATCTGTGCAAAGATGGAAATATCTACACCGCTATCTCTATAAACGTGGAAAAATCTACACCGGAGTCTCTTTAAACATGGAAATATCTACACCGCTATATGTATAAACTTGGAAATATCTACACCACTATCTCTATAAACATGGGAATATCTACACCGCTATCTGTATAAACGTGGAAATATCTACACTGCTATCTCTGTAAACGTGGAAATATCTACTCCAATTTCTGTATAAACATAGAAATATCTACAACGCTATCTGTGTAAATGTGTAAACATTTAAACCGTTATCTGTGCAAACATGGAAATATTTACACTGCTATCTCTATGAATATGGAAATATTTACAACGCTATCTGTATAAACATGGAAGTATCTCCACTGCTATCTGTATAAATATGGAAATATCTACACCGCTATCTGTATAAACATGGAAATACCAACACCGCTATCTGTATAAACATGGAAGTATCTCCACTGCTATCTGTATAAACATGCAAATAGCTACACCACTATCTGTATAAACATGGAAATAACTACACCGCTATCTGTATAAACATGGAAATATCTACACCGCTATCTGTATAAACATGGAAATATCTACATCGCTATCTGTATAAACCTGGAAATATCTCCACCGCTATCTCTATAAACATGGAAATATCTACACCGCTATCTTTATAAACATGGGAATATCTACACCTCTATCTGTATAAACATGGAATTATCTACAACACTATCTGTGAAAACATGGATATATCTACACAGCTATCTGTGTAAACATGGAAATCTGTACACCACCATCCGTGTAAAGATGGAAATATCTACACCGCACTCTGTGCAATTATGGAAATATCTACACCGCTATCTGTATAAACATGGAAATATCTACACTGCTATCTGTATAAACTTGTAAATATCTAAAGCGCTATCTGCATAAATATGGAAATATCTACACCGTTATCTCTATAAACTTGGAAATGTCTACACCGTTATCTGCATAAACTTGGAAATATCTACTTGGCTATCTCTATAAACATGGAATTATCTACACCGCCATCTGTATAAACACGGAAATACCTTCACAGTCATCTGTATAAACACGGAAATATCTACACGACTATCTGTATAAACATGGAAATATCTACACTGCCATCAGGATAATCATGGAAATATCTACACAGCCGTCTCTATAAACATGGAAATATCTACACCTCCATCTGTATAAACATGGAAATATCTACACCGCTGTCTCTGAAAAGATGGAAATATCTACACCGCAATCTGTGCAAAGATGGAAATATCTACATGACTATCTGTGTAAACCTGGAAATATCTACACCGCAATCTGTGCAAAGATGGAAATAGCTACACGGCTCTCTGTGTAAACATGGAAATATCTACACCGCTGTCTGTATAAACATGGAAATATCTAAACCGCTATCTGTATAAACATGGAAATATCTACGCCGCCATCTGTATAAGCAGGGAAATATCTACACCTATATCTGAATAAACATGGAAATATCTACACCGCTATCTGTATAAATATGGAAATATCTACACCGCTATCTCTATAAACATGGAAATATCTCCACCGCTATCTGTATAAAAATGGAAATATCTGTACCGCTATCAGTAAAACCTGGAAATATATACACCGCAGTCTGTATAAACATGGATATATCTCCACCGCTATCTGTATAAACATGGAAATATCTCCACCACTATCTCTATAAACATGGAAATGTCTACACCCCTATCTGTGTAAACATGGAAATATCTTCATGGCTATCTCTATAAACATGGAAATATCTACACAGACATCTGTATAAACATGGAAATACCTACACAGTCATCAGAATAAACATGGAAATATCTACACAGTCACCTGTATAAACATGGAAATATCTAAACAGCCATCTGTATAAACATGGAAATATCCACACAGCCATCTCTATAAACATGGAAATATCTACACTGCTATCTGTATAAACATGGAAATAGCCACACCACTGTCTGTGTAAACATGGAAATACCTTCACCATTATCTGTATAAACAAGGAAATATCTACAGAGCTATCTGTATAAATATTGAAATATCTCCAACGATATCTGTATAAACATGGAAATACCTACACCGATATCTGTTTAAACATGGAAATATCTACACCGCTATCTACATGAACATGGAAATATCTTCACCGCTTTCTGAATAAACATGGAAATATCCACACCGCTATCTCTATAAACATGGAAATATCCACACCGCTATCTTTATAAACATGGAAATATTTACACCACTATCTGTATAAACTTGGAAATATTTACACAGCTATCTGTATAAACGTGGATATATCTACACCGCTATCTCTATAAACATGGAAATATCTACACCACTGTCTGTATAAACCTGAAAATATCTACACCGCTATCTCTATAAACATAGAAATATCTACACCGCTGTCTGTATAAACATGGAAATAACTACAGCGATATCTGTATAAACATGCAAATATCTACACCGCTGTCTCTATAAACATGGAAATATCTACACTGCTATGTGTATAAACATGGAAATATCTACACCGCTGTCTCTAAAAATATGGAAATATCTACACCGCTGTATCTATAAACATGCAAATATCTACACCGTTGTCTACATAAACTTGGAAATCTCTACACGGCTATCTCTATAAATGTGGAAATATCTACACCGCTGTCTCTATAAACATGGAAATATCTACACCGCTATCTCTATAAACGTGGAAATATCTACACCGGTGTCACTGTAAACATGGAAATATCTACACCACTATATGTGTAAACTTGGAAATATCTACATCGCTATCTCTATAAACGTGGGAATATCTACACCGCTACCTGTATAAACGTGGAAATATCTACACTGCTATCTCTGTAAACGTGGAAATATCTACCCCAATTTCTGTATAAACATGGAAATATCTACACCGCTATCTCTGTAAATGTGTAAACATTTAAACCGTTATCTGTGTAAACATGGATATATTTACACTGCTATCTCTATGAACATGGAAATATTTACAACGCTATCTGTATAAACATGGAAGTATCTCCACTGCTATCTCTATAAACATGGAAATATCTACACCGCTATCTGTATAAACATGGAAATACCAACACCGCTATCTGTATAAACATGGAACTATCTCCACTGCTATCTGTATAAACATGGAAATAGCTACACCGCTATCTGTATAAACATGGAAATATCTACACCGCTAACTGTATAAACGTGGAAATATCTACACCGCTATCTGTATAAACATGGAAATATCTACATCACTATCTGTATAAACCGGGAAATATCTCCACCGCTATCTCTATAAACATGGAAATATCTACACCAGTATCTTTATAAACGTGGGAATATCAACACTTCCATCTGTATGAACATGGAATTATCTACAACTCTATCTGTGTAAACATGGAAATATCTACACAGCTATCTGTGTAAACATGGAAATCTGTACACCACCATCCGTGTAAAGATGGAAATATCTACCCCGCACTCTGTGCAATTATGGAAATATCTACAACGCTATCTGTAAAAACATGGAAATATCTACACCGCTATCTGTATAAACATGGAAATATCT
Organism: Pan paniscus; assembly: GCF_029289425.2. Taxonomy (NCBI): domain Eukaryota; kingdom Metazoa; phylum Chordata; class Mammalia; order Primates; family Hominidae; genus Pan; species Pan paniscus. The sequence goes on from NC_073255.2 coordinate 123,932,060, forward strand.
ACAGCGCTATCTGCATAAATATGGAAATTTCTACACCGCTAACTCTATAAACTTGGAAATGTCTACACCGTTATCTGCATAAACTTGGAAATATCTACTTGGCTATCACTATAAACATGGAATTATCTACACCGCCATCTGTATAAACACGGAAATAACTTCACAGTCATCTGTTTAAACACGGAAATATCAACACCACTATCTGTATAAACATGGAAATATCTACACTGCCATCAGGATAATCATGGAAATATCTACACAGCCGTCTCTATAAACATGGAAATATCTACACCTCCATCTGTATAAACATGGAAATATCCACACCGCTATCAGTGAAAAGATGGAAATATCTACACCGCAATCTGTGCAAAGATGGAAATATCTACACGACTATCTGTGTAAACCTGGAAATATCTACACCGCAATCTGTGCAAAGATGGAAATAGCTACACCGCTCTCTGTGTAAACAAGGAAATATCTACACCTCTATCTGTGTAAACATGGAAATATCTACACCGCTGTCTGTATAAACATGGAAATATCTACGCCGCCATCTGTATAAACAGGGAAATATCTACACCTACATCTGAATAAACATGGAAATATCTACACCGCTATCTGTATAAATATGGAAATATCTACACTGCTATCTCTATAAACATGGAAATATCACCACCGCTATCTGTATAAAAATGGAAATGTCTGTACCGCTATCTGTAAAACCTGGAAATATATACACCGCAGTCTGTATAAATATGGATATATCTCCACCGCTATCTGTATAAAAATGGAAATATCTCCACCACTATCTCTATAAACATGGAAATGTCTACACCCCTATCTATGTAAACATGGAAATACCTTCATGGCTATCTCTATAAACATGGAAATATCTACACAGACATCAGTATAAACATGGAAATATCTACACAGTCATCTGTATGAACATGGATATATCTACACAGTCATCTGTATAAATATGGAAATATCTACACAGACATCTGTATAAACATGGAAATATATACACATCCATCTCTATAAACATGGAAATATCTACACTGTTATCTGTATAAACATGGAAATAGCCACACCACTGTCTGTATAAACATGGAAATAACTTCACCGTTATCTGTATAAACAAGGAAATATCTACAGAGCTTTCTGTATAAACATTGAAATATCTCCAACGATATCTGTATAAACATGGAAATATCTACACCGATATCTGTTTAAACATGGAAATATCTACACCGCTATCTACATGAACATGGAAATATCTACACCGCTTTCTGTATAAACATGAAAATATCCCCACCGCTATCTCTATAAACATGGAAATATCTGCACCGCTATCTCTATAAACATGGAAGTATTTACACCACTATCTGTATAAACATGGAAATATTTACACCGCTATCTGTATAAACGTGGATATATCTACACCGATATCTCTATAAACACGGAAATATCTACACAACTGTCTGTATAAACCTGAAAATATCTACACCGCTATCTGTATAAACATGGAATTATCTACAACACTATCTGTGTAAACATTGAAATATCTACACAGCTATCTGTGTAAACATGGAAATCTGTACACCACCATCCGTGTAAAGATGGAAATATCTACACCGCCATCTGTGCAATTATGGAATTATCTACACCGCTATCTGTATAAACATGGAAATATCTACACCGCTATCTGTATAAACATGGAAATATCTACAGCGCTATCTGCATAAATATGGAAATATCTACAACGCTATCTCTATAAACTTGGAAATGTCTACATCGTTATCTGCATAAACTTGGAAATATCTTCTTGGCTATCTCTATTAACATGGAATTATCTACACCGCCATCTGTATAAACACGGAAATACCTTCACAGTCATCTGTATAAACACGGAAATATCTACACCACTATCTGTATAAACATGGAAATATCTACACTGCCATCAGCATAATAATGGAAATATCCACACAGCCATCTCTATAAACATGGAAATATCTACACCTCCATCTGTATAAACATGGAAATATCTACACCGCTATCTGTGAAAAGCTGGAAATATCTACATGGCAATCTGTGCAAAGATGGAAATATCTACACGACTATCTGTGTAAACCTGGAAATATCTACACCGCAATCTGTGCAAAGATGGAAATAGCTACACCGATCTCTGTGTAAACATGGAAATATCTACACCTACATCTGAATAAACATTCAAATATCTACACCGCTATCTGTATAAACATGGAAATATCTACGCCGCCATCTGTATAAACAGGGAAATATCTACACCTACATCCAAATAAACATGGAAATATCTACACCGCTATCTGTATAAATATGGAAATATCTACACCGCTATCTTTATAAACATGGAAATATCTCCACCGCTATCTGTATAAAAATGGAAATATCTGTACCGCTATCTGTAAAACCTGGAAATATATACACCGCAGTCTGTATAAACATGGATATATCTCCACCGCTATGTGTATGAACATGGAAATATCTCCAACACTATCTCTATAAAAATGGAAATGTCTACAAACCTATCTGTGTAAACATGGACATATCTTCATGGCTATCTCTAGAAACATGGAAATATCTACACAGACCTCTGTATAAACATGGAAATATCTACACAGCCATCGCTATAAACATGGAAATATCTACACTGCTATCTGCATAAACATGGAAATAACCACACCACTGTCTGTGTAAACATGGAAATACCTTCACCGTTATCTGTATAAACAAGGAAATATCTACAGAGCTTTCTGTATAAACATTGAAATATCTCCAACGATATCTGTATAAACATGGAAATATCTACACCGATATCTGTTTAAACATGGAAATATCTACACCGCTTTCTGTATAAACATGAAAATATCCCCACCGCTATCTCTATAAACATGGAAATGTCTACACCACTGTCTGTATAAACCTGAAAATATCTACACCGCTATCTCTATAAACGTAGAAATATCTACACCGCTGTGTGTATAAACATGGAAATATCTACAATGCTATGTGTATAAACATGGAAATATCTACACCTCCATCTGTATAAACATGGAAATATCTACACCACTATCTGTGAAAAGATGGAAATATCAACGCCGCAATCTGTGCAAAGACGGAAATATCTAAACGAAGATCTCTGTAAACCTGGAAATATCCACACCGAAATCTGTGCAAAGATGGAGATATCTACACTGCTGTCTGTGTAAACATGGAAATATCTACACCGCTATCTGTATAAAGATGGAAATATCTACACCGCTATCTGTATAAACAGAGAAATATCTACACCTACATCTGAATAAACATGGAAATATCTACACCGCTATCTGTATAAATATGGAAATATCTGCACCGCTATCTCTATAAACATGGAAATACCTCCACCGCTATCTGTATAAAAATGGAAATATCTGTACCGCTATCTGTAAAACCTGGAAATATGTACACCGCAGTCTGTATAAACATGGATATATCTCCACCGCTATCTGTATAAACATGGAAATATCTCCACCAGTATCTCTATAAACATGGAAATGTCTACACCCCAATCTGTGTAAACATGGAAATATCTTCATGGCTATCTCTATAAACATGGAAATATCTACACAGACATCGGTATAAACATGGAAATACCTACAAACTCATCTCTATAAACATGGAAATATCTACACAGACATCTGTATAAACATGGAAATATCTACACAGACATCTGTATAAACATGGAAATATCTACACAGCCATCGCTATTAACATGGAAATATCTACTCTGCTATCTATATAAACATAGTAATAGCCACACCACTGTCTGTGTAAACATGGAAATACCTTCACCGTTATCTGTATAAACAAGGAAATATCTACAGAGCTATCTGTATAAACATTGAAATATCTCCAACGGTATCTGTATAAACATGGAAATATCTACACCGATATCTGTTTAAACATGGAAATATCTACACCGCAATCTACATAAACATGGAAAAAACTACACCGCTTTTTGTATAAACATGGAAATATCCCCACCGCTATCTCTGTAAACATGGAAATATCTACACTGCTATCTGTATATACATGGATATATCAACATCACTATACTATCTGTATAAACATGGAAATACCTCCACTGCTATCTCTACAAACATGGAAATATCTACACCGCTATCTTTATAAACATGGGAATATCTACATCTCTATCTGTATAAACATGGAATTATCTACAACACTATCTGTGTAAACATGGAGATATCTACACAGCTATCTGTGTAAACATGGAAATCTGTACACCAACATCCGTGTAAAGATGGAAATGTCTACACCGCAATCTGTGCAATTATGGAAATATCTACACCGCTATCTGTATAAACATGGAAATATCTACACCGCTATCTGTATAAACATGGAAATAACTACAGTGGTATCTGCATAAATATGGAAATATCTACACCGCTATCTCTATAAACTTGGAAATGTCTACACCATTATCTGCATAAACTTGGAAAGGTCTACTTGGCTATCTCTATAAACATGGAATTATCTACACGGCCATCTGTATAAACACGGAAATACCTTCACAGTCATCTGTATAAACACGGAAATATCAACACCACTATCTGTATAAACATGGAAATATCTACATTGCCATCAGGATAATCATGGAAATATAAACACAGCCGTCTCCATAAACATGGAAATATCTACACCTCCATCAGTATAAACACACCGCTATCTGTGAAAAGATGGAAATATCTACACCGCAATCTGCGCAAAGACGGAAATATCTACATGAAGATCTGTGTAAACCTGGAAATATCTACACCGCAATCTGTGCAAAGATGGAGATAACTACACTGCTGTCTGTGTAAATATGGAAATATCTACACCGCTATCTGTATAAACATGGAAATATCTATGCCGCCATCTGTATAAACAGGGAAATATCTACACCTACATCTGAATAAACATGGAAATATCTACACCGCTATCTGTATAAACATGGAAATATCTACACCGCTATCTCTATAAACATGGAAATACCTCCACCGCTATCTGTATAAAAATGGAAATATCTGTACCGCTATGTGTAAAACCTGGAAATATGTACACCGCAGTCTGTATAAACATGGATATATCTCCACCGCTATCTGTATAAACATGGAAATATCTCCACCACTATCTCTATAAACATGGAAATGTCTACACCCCTATCTGTGTAAACATGGAAATATCTTCATGGCTATCTCTATAAACATGGAAATATCTACACAGACATCGGTATAAACATGGAAATACCTACACACTCATCTCTATAAACATGGAAATATCTACACAGACATCTGTATAAACATGGAAATATCTACACAGACATCTGTATAAACATGGAAATATCTACACTGCTATCTGTATAAACATGGAAATAGCCACACCACTGTCTGTATAAATCTTCACCGTTATCTGTATAAACAAGGAAATATCTACAGAGCTATCTGTATAAACATTGAAATATCTCCAATGGTATCTGTATAAACATGGAAATATCTACACCGATATCTGTTTAAACATGGAAATATCTACACCGCTATCTACATAAACATGGAAAGAAATACACTGTTTTTGGTATAAACATGGAAATATCCCCACCGCTATCTCTGTAAACATGGAAATATCTACACCGCTATCTGTATAAACATGGAAATATTTACATCACTATCTGTATAAACATGGAAATATTTACACCGCTATCTGTATAAACGTGGATATATCTACACGGCTATCTCTATAAACATGGAAATATCAACACCACTGTCTGTATAAATCTGAAAATATCTACACCGCTATCTCTATAAACATAGAAATATCTACACCTCTGTCTGTATAAACATGGAAATAACTACAGCGATATCTGTATAAACATGCAAATATCTACACCGCTGTCTCTATAAACATGGAAATATCTACACTGCTATGTGTGTAAACATGGAAATATCTACACCAGTGTCTCTAAAAACATGGAAATATCTACACCGCTGTATCTATAAACATGCATATATCTACACCGTTGTCTCCATAAACTTGGAAATCTCTATACGGCTATCTCTATAAATGTGGAAATATCTACACCGCTGTCTCTATAAACATGGAAATATCTACACCGCTACCTCTATAAACGTGGAAATATCTACACCGGTGTCTCTGAAAACATGGAAATATTTACACCGCTATATGTATAAACTTGGAAATATCTACACCGCTATCTCTATAAATGTGGAAATATATACACCGCTATGAGTATAAACGTAGAAATATCTACACCGCCGTCTGTATAAACATGGAAATATCTACACCGCTATCTCTATAAACGTGGAAATATTTACACCGCTATCTTTATAAACACGGGAATATCTACACCGCTAAGTGTATAAACGTGGAAATATCTACACTGCTATCTCTGTAAACGTGGAAATATCTACTCCAATTTCTGTATAAACATGGAAATATCTACACCGCTATCTCTGTAAATGTGTAAACATTTAAACCGTTATCTGTGTAAACATGGAAATATTTACACTGCTATCTCTATGAACATGGAAATATTTACAACGCTATCTGTATAAACACGGAAGTATCTCCACTGCTATCTGTATAAACATGGAAATATCTACACCGCTATCTGTATAAACATGGAAATACCAACACCGCTATCTGTATAAACATGGAACTATCTCCACAGCTATCTGTATAAACATGGAAATATCTACACCGCTATCTGTATAAACGTGGGAATATCTACACCGATATCTGTATAAACATGGAAATATCTACACCGCTATCTGTATAAACATGGAAATATCTACATCACTATTTGCATAAACATGGAAATATCGCCACCGCTATCTCTATAAACATGCAAATATCTACACCGCTATCTTTATAAACATGGGAATATCTACACCTCTATCTGTATAAACATGGAATTATCTACGACACTATCTGAGTAAACATGCAAATATCTACACAGCTATCTGTGTAAACATGGAAATCTGTACACCACCATCCGTGTAAAGTTGGAAATATCTACACTGCAGTCTGTGCAATTATGGAAATAACTACATCGCTATCTGTATAAACATGGAAATATCTACAGCGCTATCTGCATAAATATGGAAATATCTACACCGCTATCTCTATAAACTTGGAAATGTCTACACCGTTATCTGCATAAACTTGGAAATATCTACTTGGCTATCTCTATAAACATGGAATTATCTACACCGCCATCTGTATAAACACGGAAATACCTTCACAGTCATCTCTATAAACACGGAAATATCTACACCACTATCTGTATAAACATGGAAATATCTACACTGCCATAAGTATAATCATGGAAATATCTACACAGCCGTCTCTATAAACATGGAAATATCTATACCTCCCTCTACATAAACATGGAAATATCTACACCGCTATCTGTGAAAAGATGGAAATACCTACACCGCAATCTGTGCAATTATGGTAATATCTACACTGCTATCTGTATAAACATGGAAATATCTACAGCGCTATCTGTATAAACATTGAAATATCTACAGCACTATCTGCATAAATACGGAAATATCTACACAGTCATCTGTAGAAACATGGAAATATCTACACAGCCATCTGAATAAACATGGAAATATCTACACAGCCATCTCTATAAACATGGAAATATCTACACTGCTATCTGTATAAACATGGAAATAGCCACACCACTGTGTGTGTAAACATGGAAATACCTTCACCGTTATCTGTATAAAAAAGAAAATATCTACAGAGCTATCTATATAAACATTGAAATATCTCCAACGATATCTGTATAAACATGGAAATATCTACCCCGATATCTGTTTAAACACGGAAATATCTACACCGCTATCTACATGAACATGGAAATATCTACACCGCTTTCTGTATAAACATGGAAATATCCCCACCGCTATCTCTATAACCATGGAAATAACTACACCGCTGTCTGTATAAACATGGAAATATTTACACCACTCTCTCTATAAACATGGAAATATTTACACCGCTATCTGAATAAACGTGAATATATCTACACCGCTATCTCTATAAACATGGAAATATCTACACCACTGTCTGTATAAACCTGAAAATATCTACACCGCTATCTCTATAAAAATAGAAATATCTACACCGCTGTCTGTATAAACATGGATATATCTACACTGCTATGTGTATAAACATGGAAATCTCTACACCGCTGTCTCTAAAAACATGGAAATATCTACACTGCTATGTGTATAAACATGCAAATATCTACACCGCTGTCTCTATAAACATGGAAATATCTACACTGCTATGTGAATAAACATGGAAATATCTACACCGCTGTCTCTAAAAACATGGAAATATCTACACCGCTGTATCCATTTATACACCTCCATCTCTATAAACATGGAAAAATCTACACCACCATCTATATAAACAAGGAAATATCTACACCGCTATCTGTATAAATATGGAAATACCTACAACGCTATCTCTATAAACATGGAAATATCTACACTGCCATCAGTATAAACACGGAAATATCAACATGGCTATCTCTATAAACATGGAAATATCTACACCGCCATCTGTACAAACATGGAAATATCTACATCGCTATGTCTATAAACATGGAAATATCTGCACTGCCATCTGTAAAAACATGGAAATACGTATACAGTCATCTGTATAATCATGGAAATATCTACAATGCCATCTGTATACACATGGAAATATCTACACAGCCATCTGTATAAAGATGGAAACATCTACACTGCCATCTGTGTGAATAAGGAAATATCTACAATGCCATCTGTATAAAGATATAAATATATGCATCGCGAGCTGTAAAAACATGGAAATATCTACATCGCTATCTGTATAAACATGGAAATAACAACACCGCTATCGGTATAAACATGGAAATATCTACAACGCCGTCTATATAAACATGGAAATATCTACACCGCTATGTCTATAAACATGGAAATACCTACACCGCTATCTCTATAAACATGGAAATATCTACACCGCTATCTGTATAAACATGGAAATCTCTACACCACCATCTATATAAACATGGAAATATCTACACCGCCATCTGTATAAACATCAAAATACCTATACAGTCATCTGTGTAAACATGGAAATATCTACACCACCATCTGTATAAACATGGAAATATCTTCAATGCCATCTGTATAAACATGGAAATACCTACACCTCAATCTGTGTATAGATGGGAACATCAACACCGCCATCTGTACAAACATGGAAATATCTACACTGCTATCTCTATAAGCATGGAATTATCTACACTGCGGACTGTAAACATGGAAATATCTACACCGGTATCTGTATAAACATGGAAATATCTACACCATGATCTGTATAAACATGGAAATATATACACCGCTATCTGTATAAACATGGAAATATCTGCACCGCTATCTTTATAAACATGGAAATATCTACAAAGACATCTGTATAAACATGGAAATACCTACACAGTCATGTGTAGGAACATTTAAATATCTACACTGCCATCTGTATAAACATAGAAATATCTACAAAGCCCTCTGTATAAATATGGAAATATCTGCATAGGCATCTGTGTAAACATGGAAATATCTGCACCGCTATCTGTACAAAAATGGAAATAACTACACCGCTGTCTCTATAAACATGGAAATATGTACACCGCTATGTGTATAAACATGGAAATATCTCCACTGCTCTCTGTATAAAAATGGAAATATCTCCACCGTTATCTGTATAAACATGGAAATATCTACAGCGCCATCTCTATAAACACTGAAATATCTACACTGCCATCTGTAAAAATATGGAAATATCTACACCGCCAACTGTATAAACATGGAAATATCTACACCACCATCTGTATAAACATGGAAATACCAACAATACCATCTGTATACACATGGAAATATCTACACCGCTATCTCTATAAATATGGAAATATCTACACCGCCATCTCTATAAACATGAAAATATCTACACTGCCATCTCTATAAAGATGGAATTATCTACTCCGCCATGTGTATAAACATGGAAATATCTTCACCACAATCTGTGTAAACATGGAAATACCTACACCGCTATCTGTATAAACATGGAAATATCTAAACCGCCATCTGCATGCCCTTGGAAATATCTACGCCGCCATCTGTATAAACATGGAAATATCTACACGGCCATCTGTGTATACATGGAAATATCAACACCGCCATCTGTACAAACATGGAAATATCTACATCGCTATCTCTATAAACATGGAAATATCTGCACTGCCATCAGTAAAAACATGGAAATACGTATACAGTCATCTGTATAAACATGGAAATATCTATAATGCCATCTGTATACACATGGAAATATCCACACAGCCATCTGTAGAAACATGTAAATATCTATACTGCTATCTCTATAAACACTGAAATATCTACACCGCCATCTCAATAAACCTGGAAATATCTACACTGCCATCTCCATAAACATGGAACTACCTACTCCGCCATCTGTATAAACATGGAAACATCTACAGCGCCATCTGTGTGAATAAGGAAATATCTACAATGCCATCTGTATAAAGATATAAATATCTGCATCGCGAGCTGTATAAACATGGAAATATCCACATCGCTATCTGTATAAACATGGAAATACCAACACCGCTATCGGTATAAACATGGAAATATCTACAACGCCATCTATATAAACATGGAAATATCTACACAGCTATGTGTATAAACATGGAAATAACTACACCGCTATCTCTATAAACATGAAATATCTACACCGCTATCTGTATAAACATGGAAATATCTACACCACCATCTATATAAACATGGAAATATCTACACCGCCATCTGTATAAACATGGAAATATCTACAATGTCATCTGTAGAAAGATGGAAATATCTACACCACAATCTGTGTAAACATGGAAATATCTACACCGATATCTGTAAAAACATAGAAATATCTTCACCGCTATCTGTACAAACATGGAAATATTTACACCGCGATCTGTATAAACATGGAAATATCTACACCGCAATCTGTATATACATGGAAATATCTACACCGCAGTCTGTATAAACAAGGAAATATCTACAGAGCTATCACCATAAACGTGGAAATATCTACACCGCCATCTGTATAAACATGGAAATACCTACAAAGTAATCTGTATAAACATGGAAATATCTACACAGCCATCTGTATAAACATGGAAATATCTACACAGCCATCTGTATATACGTGGAAATACCTACACCGCTATCTGTATAAACATGGAAATAACTACACCGCTATTTGTATAAACAAGTAAATATCTACACCGTGATCTGTATAAACATGGAAATATCTACACCGCCATCACTATAAACATGGAAATATCTACACCGCTATCTGTATAAACATGGAAATATCCACACGGCTATCCCTGTTAACATAGAAAAATCAACACCGCTATCTCTATGAACATGGAAATATCTACACTGCCAACTCTGTAAACATGGAAATATCTACACCACGATCAGTATAAACCTGGAAATATATACAACGCTATCTGTATAAACATGGAAATATCTCCACTGCTATCTCTATAAACATCGAAATATCTACACCGCCATCTGTATAAACATGGAAATACTTACAAAGTTATCTGTATAAACATGGAAATATCTACACCGCCATCTGTGTAAACATGGAAATATCTACACAGCCATGTGTATATACATGGAAATATCTACACCGCTATCTATAAAAACATGGAAATAACTTCACTGCTATCTGTATAAACATGGAAATATATACACCACCATCTACATATCCATGGACATATCTGCGCCGCCATCAGTATAAACATGGAAATATCTACACGGTCATCTGTGTATAGATGGAAATATCAACACCGCCATCTGTACAAACATGGAAATATCTGCACCGCTATCTGTATAACCATGGAAATATCTACACCGCAGTCTGTATAAACATGGAAATACCTACACCGCTATCTCTATAAACATGGAAATATCTACACCGTGATCTGTATAAACATGGAAATATTTACACCGCTATCTGTATAAACATGGAAATATCTACACCACCATCTATATAAGCATGGAAATATCTACACCGCCAACTGTATAAACATGGAAATATCTACAATGCCATCTGTAGAAAGATGGAAATATCTACACCGCAATCTGAGTAAACATGGAAATATCTACACCGGTATCTGTAAAAACATGGAAATATCTACACCGCTATCTGTATAAACATGGAAATATCTACACCGCGATCTGTATAAACATGGAAATATCTACACCGCCATCTGTATAAACATGTAAACATCTACACCGCAATCTGTATAAACATGGAAATATCTACAAAGCTATCTCCATAAACATGGAAATATCTAGACCGCCATCTGTATAAACATGGAAATACCTACAAAGTAATCTGTATAAACATGGAAATATCTACACAGCCATCTGTATAAACATGGAAATATCTACACAGCCATCTGTATATACGTGGAAATATCTACACCGCTATCTGTATAAACATGGTAATATCTACACCACCATCTATATAAACATGGAAATATCTACACCGCCATCTATATAAACATGGAAATATCTACAATGCCATCTGTAGAAAGACGGAAATATCTACCACGCAATCTGTGTAAACATGGAAATATCTACACCGATATCTGTAAAAACATGGAAATATCTACACAGCTATCTCTATAAACATGGAAATATCTGCACCGCTATCTGTATAAACATGGAAATATCTACACCGCGATCTGTATAAACATGGAAATATCTACACCGCTATCTGCATAAACATGGAAATATCTACACAGCTATCTCTATAAACATGGAAATATCTACACCGCCATCTGTATAAACATGGAAATATTTACACAGCCATCAATATAAACATGGAAATATCTACACAGCCATCTGTATACACATGGAAATATCTACACCGCTATCTGAATAAACATGGAAATAACTACACCGCTATTTGTAAAAACAAGCAAATAACTACACCGTGATCTGTATAAACATCGAAATACCTACACCGCCATCTCTATAAACATGGAAATATCTACATCCCTATCTGTATAAACATGGAAATATCCACACCGCTATCTCTATAAACATGGAAAAATCAACACCGCTATCTCTATGAACATGGAAGTATCTACACTGCCATCTCTATAAACTTGGAAATATCTACACCACGATCAGTATAAACATGGAAACATCTACACCGCTATCTGTATAAACATGGAAATATCTCCACTGCTATCTATATAAACATTGAAATAACTACCCCGCCATCTGTATAAACATGGAAATACTTACAAAGTTATCTGTATAAACATAGAAATATCTACACCGCCATCTGTATAAACATGGAAATATCTACACAGCAATGTGTATATACATGGAAATATCTACACCACTATCTATATAAACATGGAAATAACTACACCGCTATCTGTATAAACATGGCAATATCTACACCACCATCTACATATCCATGGAAATATCTGCGCCGCCATCTGTATAAACATGGAAATATCTACACGGTCATCTGTGTATAGATGGAAATATCAACACCGCCATCTGTACAAACATGGAAATATCTGCACCGCTATATGTATAACTATGGAAATGTCTCCACCGTGGTCTGTATAAACATGGAAATATCTACGCCGCTATCTGCATAAACATGGAAATATCTACACCGCTATCTCTATAAACATGGAAATATCTACACCGTGATCTGTATAAACATGGAAATATTTACACCGCTATCTGTATAAACATGGAAATATCTACACCGCTATCTGTATAAACATGGAAATATCTACACAGCGATCTGTATAAACATGGAAATATCTACACCGTGATCTGTATAAACATGGAAATATCTTCACCACAATCTGTATAAACATGGAAATATCTACACCGCTACCTGTATAAACATGGTAATATCTACACCGCCATCTGTATAAACATGGAAATATCTACAATGCCATCTGTAGAAAGATGGAAATATCTACACCGCAATCTGTGTAAACATGGAAATATCTACACCGCTATCTGTAAAAACATGGAAATATCTACACCGCTATCTGTATAAACAGGGAAATATCTTCACCGCGATCTGTATAAACATGGAAATATCTACACAGTGATCTGTATAAACATGGAAACATCTAAACCACTATCTGTATAAACATGGAAATATCTACACAGCTATCTCTATAAACATGGAAATATCTACACCGCCATCTGTATAAACGTGGAAATAGCTACAAAGTCATATGTATAAACATGGAAATATCTACACAGCCATCTGTATAAGCATGGAAAAATCCACACCGCTATCTCTATAAACTTGGAAAAATCAACACCGCTATCTCTATGAACATGGAAATATCTACACCGCCATCTCTATAAACATGGAAATATCTACACCACGATCAGTATAAACATGGAAATATCTCCACTGCTATCTCTATAAACATCGAAATATCTACACCACCATCTGTATAAACATGGAAATACTTACAAAGTTATTTGTATATACATGGAAATATCTACACCGCCATCTGTAAAAACCTGGAAATGTCTACACAGCCATGTGTATATACATGGAAATATCTACACCGCTATCTATATAAACATGGAAATAACTACACCGCCATCTGTATAAACAAGCAAATACCTACACCGTGATCTGTATAAACATGGAAATATCTACACCGCTATCTCTATATACATGGAAATATCTACACCGCGATCTGTATAAACATGGAAATATCTACACCGCTATCTCTATAAACATGGAAATATCTACACCGTGATCTGTATAAACATGGAAATATTTACACCGCGATCTGTATAAACATGGAAATTTCTACACCGATATCTGTATAAGTATGGAAATATCTACACCGCTATCTCTATAAACATGGAAATATCTACACCGCCATCTGTATAAACATCGAAATACCTATACAGTCATCTGTGTAAACATGGAAATAACTACACCACCATCTGTATAAACATGGAAATATCTTCAATGCCATCTGTATACAAATGGAAATACCTACAGGGCAATCTGTGTATAGATGGGAACATCAACACCGCCATCTGTACAAACATGGAAATATCTACACTGCTATCTCTATAAACCTGTAAATATCTACACTGTGGTCTGTATAAACATGGAAATATCTACACCGGTATCTGTATAAACATGGAAATATCTTCACCATTATCTGTATAAACATGGATATATATACACCGCTATCTGTATAAACATGGAAATATCTGCACCGCTATCTCTATAAACATGGAAATATCTACAAAGACATCTGTATAAACATGGAAATACCTACACAGTCATGTGTAGGAACATTTAAATATCTACACTGCCATCTGTATAAACATAGAAATATCTACAAAGCCCTCTGTATAAATATGGAAATATCTGCATAGGCATCTGTGTAAACATGGAAATATCTGCACCGCTATCTGTATAAACATGGAAATAACCACACCGCTGTCTCTATAAACATGGAAATATGTACACCGCTATGTGTATAAACATGGAAGTATCTCCACTGCTCTCTGTATAAACATGGAAATATCTTCACCGTTATCTGTATAAACATGGAAATATCTACAGCGCCATCTCTATAAACATTGAAATATCTACACTGCCATCTGTAAAAACATAGAAATATCTACACCGCCAACTGTACAAACATGGAAATATCCACACCACCATCTGTATAAACATGGAAATACCTACAATACCATCTGTATAAACATGGAAATATCTACACCGCCATCTGCATGCCCATGGAAATATCTACGGAGCCATGTGTATAAACATGGAAATATCTACACCGCCATCTGTGTATACATGGAAATATCAACACTGCCATCTGTACAAACATGGAAATATCTACATCGCTATCTCTATAAACATGGAAATATCTGCACTGCCATCTGTAAAAACATGGAAATACATATACAGTCATCTGTATAAACATGGAAATATCTACAATGCCATCTGTATACACATGGAGAAATCTACACAGCCATCTGTAGAAACATGTAAATATCTAAACTGCTATCTCTATAAACATTGAAATATCTACATTGCCATCTCAATAAACATGGAAATATCTACACTGCCATCTCCATAAACATGGAACTAACTACTCCACCATCTGTACAAACATGGAAACATCTACACTGCCATCTGTGTGAATAAGGAAATATCTACAATGCCATCTGTATAAAGATATAAATATCTGCATCGCGAGCTGTATAAACATGGAAGTATCTACATCGCTATCTGTATAAACATGGAAATACCAACACCGCTATCGGTATAAACATGGAAATATCTACAACGCCATCAATATAAACATGGAAATATCTACACCGCTATGTCTATAAACATGGAAATACCTACACCGCTATCTCTATAAACATGGAAATATCTACACCGATATCTGTATAAACATGGAAATATCTACACCACCATCTATATAAACATGGAAATATCTACACCGCCATCTGTATAAACATGGAAATATCTACAAAGCCATCTGTAGAAAGATGGAAATATCTACACCGCAATCAGTGTAAACATGGAAATATCTACACCGCCATCTCTATAAACTTGGAAATATCTACACCCCTATCTGTATAAACATGGAAATATCCACACCGCTATCTTTGTAAACATGGAAAAATCAACACCGCTATCTCTATGAACATGGAAATATCTACACCGCCATCTCTGTAAACATGGAAATATCTACACCACGATCAGTATAAACATGGAAATATCTACACCGCCATCTGTATAAACATGGAAATACTTACAAAGTTATGTGTATAAACATGGAAATATCTACACCGCCATCTGTATAAACATGGAAATATCTACACAGCCATGTGTATATACATGGAAATATCAACAACGCTATCTATATAAACATGGAAATAACTACTCGGCTATCTGTATAAACATGGAAATATCTACACGACCATCTACATATCCATGGAAATATCTGAGCCGCCATCTGTATAAACATGGAAATATCTACACGGTCATCTGTGTATAGATGGAAATATGAACACCGCCATCTGTACAAACATATAAGTATCTAGACCGCTATCTGTATAACCATGGAAATATCTACACCGCAGTCTGTATAAACATGGAAATATCTACACCGCTATCTGTATAAACATGGAAATATCTACACCGCTATCTCTATAAACTTGGAAATATCTTCACCACGATCTGTATATACATGGAAATATCTACACCGCTATCTGTATAAACATGGTAATATCTACACCACGATCTATATAAACATTGAAATATCTACACCGCCATCTATATAAACATGGAAATATCTACAATGCCATCTGTAGAAAGATGGAAATATCTACCCCGCGATCTTTATAAACATGGAAATATCTACACCGCGATCTGAATAAACATGGAAATATCTACACCGCAATCTGTATAAACATGGAAATATCTACAAAGCTATCTCCATAAACATGGAAATATCTACACCGCCATCTGTATAAACATGGAAATACCTACAAAGTAATCTGTATAAACATGGAAATATCTACACAGCCATCGGTATAAACATGGAAATATCTACACAGCCATCTGTATACACATGGAAATATCTACACTGCTATCTGTATAAACATGGAAATAACTACACCGCTATTTGTATAAACAAGCAAATATCTACACCGTGATCTGTATAAACATGGAAATATCTACACCGCCATCTCTATAAACATGGAAATATCTACACCCCAATCTGTATAAACATGGAAATATCTACACCGCTATCTCTATAAACATGGAAAAATCAACACCGCTATCTCTATGAACATGGAAGTATCTACACCGCCATCTCTATAAACTTGGAAATATCTACACCACGATCAGTATAAACATGGAAACATCTACACCGCTATCTGTATAAACATGGAAATATCTCCACTGCTATCTCTATAAACATGGAAATATCTACACCGCCATCTGTATAAACATGGACATATCTACGCAGACATGTGTATATACATGGAAATATCTACACCACTATCTATATAAACATGGAAATAATTAAACCGCTATCTCTATAAACATGGAAATATCTACACCACCATCTACATATCCATGGAAATACCTGCGCCGCCATCTGTATAAACATGGAAATATCTACACGGTCATCTGTGTATAGATGGAAATATCTACACCGCCATGTGTACAAACATGCAAATATCTGCACCACTACCTGTATAACCATGGAAATATCTACACCGCGGTCTGTATAAACATGGAAATATCTACACCGCTATCTGTATAAACATGGAAATATCTACACCGCTATCTCTATAAACATGGAAATATCTACACCGCTATCTTTATAAACATGGAAATATCTACACCGCGATCTGTATAAACATGGAAATATCCACACCGCGATCTGTATAAACATGGAAATATCTTCACCACAATCTGTATAAACATGGAAATATCTACACCGCTACCTGTATAAATATGGTAATATCTACACCACCATCTATATAAACATGGAAATATCTACACCGCCATCTGTATAAACATGGAAATATCTACAATGCCATCTGTAGAAAGATGGAAATATCTACACCGCAATCAGT
Source organism: Pan paniscus (assembly GCF_029289425.2). Classification (NCBI taxonomy): domain Eukaryota; kingdom Metazoa; phylum Chordata; class Mammalia; order Primates; family Hominidae; genus Pan; species Pan paniscus. The sequence goes on from NC_073255.2 coordinate 123,950,950, forward strand.
GTAAACATGGAAATATCTACACCGCTATCTGTAAAGACATGGAAATATCTACACCGCTATCTGTATAAACCTGGAAATACCTTCACCGCGATCTGTATAAACATGGAAATATCTACACAGCGATCTGTCTAAACATGGAAACATCTAAACCGCTATCTGTATAAACATGGAAATATCTACACAGCTATCTCTATAAACATGGAAATAACTACACCGCCATCTGTATAAACGTGGAAATACCTACAAAGTCATATGTATAAACATGGAAATATCTACACAGCCATCTGTATAAACAAGGAAATATCTACACAGCCATCTGTGTATACATGGAAATATTTGCACCGCTATCTATATAAACATGGAAATAACTACACCGTTATTTGTATAAACAAGGAAATATCTACACCGTGATCTGTATAAACATGGAAATATCCACACCCCTATCTGTATAAACATGGAAATATCCACACCACTATCTCTATAAACATGGAAAAATCAACACAGCTATCTCTACAAACATGGAAATATCTACACCGCCATCTCTATAAACATGGAAATATCTACACCACGATCAGTATAAACATGGAAATATCTCCACTGCTATCTCTATAAACATGGAAATATCTACACCATCATCTGTATAAACATGGAAATACTTACAAAGTTATCTGTATAAACATGGAAATTACACCGCCATCTGTAAAAACATGGAAATGTCTACACAGCCATGTGTATATACATGGAAATATCTACACCGCTATCTATATAAACATGGAAATAACTACACCGCCATCTGTATAAACAAGCAAATATCTACACCGTGATCTGTATAAATATGGAAATATCTACACCGCTATCTCTATAAACATGGAAATATCTATACCGTGATCTGTATAAACATGGAAATATCTACAATGCCATCTGTAGAAAGATGGAAATATATACCCCGCAATCTGTGTAAACATGGAAATATCTACACCGATATCTGTAAAAACATGGAAATATCTACACCGCTATCTGTATAAACATGGAAATATCTACACCGCGATCTGTATAAACATGAAAATATCTACACCTCTATCTGTATAAACATGGAAATATCTACACCGCGATCTGTATAAACATGGAAATACCTACACCGCCATCTCTATAAACATGGAAATATCTACACCCCTATCTGTATAAACATGGAAATACCCACACTGCTATCTCTATAAACATGGAAAAATCAACACCGCTATCTCTATGAACATGGAAATATCTACACCGCCATCTCTATAAACATGGAAATATCTACACCACGATCAGTATAAACATGGAAATATCTACACCGCTATCTGTATAAACATGGAAATATCTCCACTGCTATCTCTATAAACATCGAAATATCTACACCGCCATCTGTATAAACATGGAAATACTTACAAAGTTATCTGTATAAACATGGAAATGTCTACACCGCCATCTGTAAAAACATGGAAATATCTACACAGCCATGTGTATATACATGGAAATATCTACACCGCTATCTATATAAACATGGAAATAACTTCACTGCTATCTGTATAAACAAGCAAATATCTACACCGTGATCTGTATAAACATGGAAATATCTACACCGCTATCTCTATAAACATGGAAATATCTACACCGCCATCTGTATAAACATGGAAATACCTATACAGTCATCTGTGTAAACATGGAAATATCTACACCACCATCTGTATAAACATGCAAATATCTTCAATGCCATCTGTATACACATGGAAATACCTACACGGCAATCTGTGTATAGTTGGAAACATCAACACCGCCATGTGTACAAACATGGAAATATCTACACTGCTATCTCTATAAACATGGAAATATCTACACTGCGGTCTGTATAAACATGGAAATATCTACACCGGTATCTGTATAAACATGGAAATATCTACACCATGATCTGTATAAACATGGAAATATAAACACCGCTATCTGTATAAACATGGAAATATCTGCACCGCTATCTCTATAAATATGGAAATAACTACAAAGACATCTGTATAAACATGGAAATACCTACACAGTCATGTGTAGGAACATTTAAATATCTACATTGCCTTCTGTATAAACATAGAAATATCTACACAGCCCTCTGAATAAATATGGAAATATCTGCATAGGCATCTGTGTAAACATGGAAATATCTGCACCGCTATCTGTATAAACATGGAAATAACTACACCGCTGTCTCTATAAACATGGAAATATGTACACCGCTATGTGTATAAACATGGAAATATCTCCACTGCCATCTGTAAAAACATGGAAATATCTACACAGTCATTTGAATAAAGATGGAAATATCTTCACCACCATCTGTATAAACATGGAAATACCTGCAATATCATCTGTATACACATGGAAATATCTACACAGACATCTGTATAAATATGGAAATATCTACACCGCCATCTGTATAAACATGAAAATATCTACACTGCCATCTGTAGAAAGATGTTAATATCTACACCGCTATCTCTATAAATATGGAAATATCTACACTGCCATCTCCATAAACATGAAAATATCTACACTGCCATTTCCATAAAGATGGAGGTATCTACTCTGCCATGTGTATAAACACGGAAATATCTACACCACTATCTGTGTAAACATGGAAATATCTAAACCACTATCTGTTTAAACTTGGAAATATCTACAACGCCATCTGCATGTCCATGGAAATATCTACGCTGCCATCTGTATAAACATGGAAATATCTACACGGCCATCTGTGTATAGATGGAAATATCAACACCGCCATCTGTAGAAACATGGAAATATCTACACCTCTATCTCTATAAACATGGAAATATCTGCACTGCCATCTGTAAAAACATGGAAATACGTATACAGTCATCTGAATAAACATGGAAATATCTACAATGCCATCTGTAATACACATGGAAATATATACACAGCCATCTGTATATATATGTAAATATCTACACTGCTATCTCTATAAACATGGATATACCTACACCGCCATCTCTATAAACATGAAAATATCTACACTGCCATCTCCATAAACATGGAACTAACTACTCAGCCATCTGTATAAACATGGAAACATCTACACCGCCATCTGTGTGAATAAGGAAATATCTACAATGCCATCTGTATAAAGATATAAATATCTGCACCGCGAGCTGTATAAACATGGAAATATCTACATCGCTATCTGTATAAACGTGGAAATACTAACAACGCTGTCGGTATAAACATGGAAATATCTACAACGCCATCTATATAAACATGGAAATATCTACACCGCTAATCTATAAACATGGAAATACCTACAACGATATCTCTATGAACATGGAAATATCTACACCGCTATCTGTATAAACATGGAAATATCTACACCGCTATCTGTATAAACATGGAAATATCTACACCGCTATTTGTATATACAAGCAAATATCTACACCGTGATCTGTATAAACATGGAAATATCTACACCGCCATCTCTAAAAACATGGAAATATCTACACACCTATCTGTATAAACGTGGAAATATCCACACTACTATCTCTATAAACATGGAAAAATAAACACCGCTATCTCTATGAACATGGAAATATCTACACTGCCATCTCTATAAACATGGAAATATCTACACCACGATCAGTATAAACATGGAAACACCTACACCGCTATCTGTATAAACATGGAAATACTTACAAAGTTATCTGTATAAACATGGATATATCTACACCGCCATCTGTATAAACATGGAAATATCTACACAGCCATGTGTATATACATGGAAATATCTACACCACTATCTATATAAACATGGAAATAACTACACCGCTATCTGTATAAACATGGAAATATCTACACCACCATCTAAATATCCATGGAAATATCTGTGCTGCCATCTGTACAAACATGGAAATATCTGCACAGCTATCTGTATAACCTTGGAAATATCTACACCGCGGTCTGTATAGAGATGGAAATATCTACACCGCTATCTGTATAAACATGCAAATATCTACACCGCTATCTCTATAAACATGGAAATATCTACACCGTGATCTCTATAAACATGGAAATATTTACTCCGCTATCTGTATAAACATGGAAATTTCTACACCGTTATCTGTATAAACATGGAAATATCTACACCGCTATCTCTATAAACATGGAAATATCTACACCGTGATCTGTATAAACATGGAAATATTTACACCGCTATCTGTATAAACATGGAAATGTCTACACTGTTATCTGTATAAATATGGAAATATCTACACCGCTATCTGTATAAACATGGAAATATCTACACCGCCATCTGTATAAACATGGAAATATCTACACCGCTATCTGTATAAACATGGAAATATCTACACCGCTATCTGTATAAACATGGAAATATCTACACCGTGATATGTATAAACATGGAAATATCTACACCGCGATCTGTATAAACATGGAAATATCTTCACCACAATCTGTATAAACATGGAAATATCTACACCGCTACCTGTATAAACATGGTAATATCTTCACCACCATCTATAAAAACATGGAAATATCTACACCGCCATCTGTATAAACATGGAAATATCTATAATGCCATCTGTATAAAGATGGAAATATCTACACCGCAATCTGTGTAAATGTGGAAATATCTACACCGCGATCTGTATAAACATGAAAATAACTACACCGCGATCTGTATAAACATGGAAATATCTACACCGTGATCTGTATAAACATGGAAACATCTACACCGCTATCTGTATAAACATGGAAATATCTACACAGCTATCTCTGTAAACATGGAAATATCTACACCGCCATCTGTATACACATGGAAATACCTACAAAGTCATCTGTATAAACATGGAAATATCTACACAGCCATCTGTATAAACATGGAAATATCTACACAGACATCTGTATATACATGGAAATATCTACACAGCTATATGTATAAACATGGAAATAACTACACCGCTATTTGTATAAACAAGGAAATATCTACACCGTGATCTGTATAAACATGGAAATATCTACACCGCCATCTCTGTAAACATGGAAATATCTACACCCCTATCTGTATAAACATGGAAATATCCACACCGCTATCTCTATAAACATGGAAAAATCAACACTGCTATCTCTATGAACATGGAAATATCTACACCGCCATCTCTATAAACATGGAAATATCTACACCACGATCAGTATAAACATGGAAATATCTACACCGCTATCTGTATAAACATGGAAATATCTCCACTGCTATCTCTATAAACATCGAAATACCTACACCGCCATCTGTATAAACATGGAAATATCTACACCGCTATCTGTATAAACATGGAAATACCTTCACCGCGATCTGTATAAACATGGAAATATCTACACAGCGATCTGTATAAACATGGAAAGATCTAAACCGCTATCTGTATAAACATGGAAATATCTACACAGCTATCTTTATAAACATGGAAATAACTACACCGCCATCTGTATAAACGTGGAAATACCTACAAAGTCATATGTATAAACATGGAAATATCTACACAGCCATCTGTATAAACAAGGAAATATCTACACAGCCATCTGTATATACATGGAAATATTTGCACCGCTATCTATATAAACATGGAAATAACTACACCGTTATTTGTATAAACACGAAATATCTACACCGTGATCTGTATAAACATGGAAATATCCACACCCCTATCTGTATAAACATGGAAATATCCACACCGCTATCTCAATAAACATGGAAAAATCAACACCGCTATCTCTATGAACATGGAAATATCTACACCGCCATCTCTATAAACATGGAAATATCTACACCACGATCAGTATAAACATGGAAATATCTCCACTGCTATCTCTATAAACATGGAAATATCTACACCAGCATCTGTATAAACATGGAAATACTTACAAAGTTATCTGTATAAACATGGAAATTACACCGCCATCTGTAAAAACATGGAAATGTCTACACAGCCATGTGTATATACATGGAAATATCTACACCGCTATCTATATAAACATGGAAATAACTACACCGCCATCTGTATAAACAAGCAAATATCTACACCGTGATCTGTATAAACATGGAAATATCTACACCGCTATCTCTATAAACATGGAAATATCTATACCGCGATCTGTATAAACATGGAAATATCTACAATGCCATCTGCAGAAAGATGGAAATATATGCCCCGCAATCTGTGTAAACATGGAAATATCTACACCGATATCTGTAAAAACATGGAAATATATACACTGCTATCTGTATAAACATGGAAATATCTACACCGCGATCTGTATAAACATGAAAATATCTACACCTCTATCTGTATAAACATGGAAATATCTACACCGCGATCTGTATAAACATGGAAATACCTACACCGCCATCTCTATAAACATGGAAATATCTACACCCCTATCTGTATAAACATGGAAACATCCACACTGCTATCTCTATAAACATGGAAAAATCAACACCGCTATCTCTATGAACATGGAAATATCTACACCGCCATCTCTATAAACATGGAAATATCTACACCATGATCAGTATAAACATGGAAATATCTACACCGCTATCTGTATAAACACGGAAATATCTCCACTGCTATCTCTATAAACATCGAAATATCTACACCGCCATCTGTATAAACATGGAAATACTTACAAAGTTATCTGTATAAACATGGAAATATCTACACCACCATCTGTAAAAACTTGGAAATATCTACACAGCCATGTGTATATACATGGAAATATCTACACCGCTATCTATATAAACATGGAAATAACTTCACCGCTATCTGTATAAACAAGCAAATATCTACACCGTGATCTGTATAAACATGGAAATATCTACACCGCTATCTCTATAAACATGGAAATATCTACACCGCCATCTGTATAAACATGGAAATACCTATACAGTCATCTGTGTAAACATGGAAATATCTACACCACCATCTGTATAAACATGCAAATATCTTCAATGCCATCTGTATACACATGGAAATACCTACACGGCAATCTGTGTATAGTTGGAAACTTCAACACCGCCATGTGTACAAACATGGAAATATCTACACTGCTATCTCTATAAACATGGAAATATCTACACTGCGGTCTGTATAAACATGGAAATATCTACACCGGTATCTGTATAAACATGGAAATATCTACACCATGATCTGTATAAACATGGAAATATAAACACCGCTATCTGTATAAACATGGAAATATCTGCACCGCTATCTCTATAAATATGGAAATAACTACAAAGACATCTGTATAAACATGGAAATACCTACACAGTCATGTGTAGGAACATTTAAATATCTACATTGCCTTCTGTATAAACATAGAAATATCTACACAGCCCTCTGAATAAATATGGAAATATCTGCATAGGCATCTGTGTAAACATGGAAATATCTGCACCGCTATCTGTATAAACATGGAAATAACTACACCGCTGTCTCTATAAACATGGAAATATGTACACCGCTATGTGTATAAACATGGAAATATCTCCACTGCCATCTGTAAAAACATGGAAATATCTACACAGTCATTTGAATAAAGATGGAAATATCTTCACCACCATCTGTATAAACATGGAAATACCTACAATACCATCTGTATACACATGGAAATATCTACACAGACATCTGTATAAATATGGAAATATCTACACCGCCATCTGTATAAACATGAAAATATCTACACTGCCATCTGTAGAAAGATGTTAATATCTACACCGCTATCTCTATAAATATGGAAATATCTACACTGCCATCTCCATAAACATGAAAATATCTACACTGCCATCTCCATAAAGATGGAGGTATCTACTCTGCCATGTGTATAAACACGGAAATATCTACACCACTATCTGTGTAAACATGGAAATATCTAAACCACTATCTGTTTAAACATGGAAATATCTACAACGCCATCTGCATGTCCATGGAAATATCTACGCTGCCATCTGTATAAATATGGAAATATCTACACGGCCATCTGTGTATAGATGGAAATATCAACACCGCCATCTGTAGAAACATGGAAATATCTACACCTCTATCTCTATAAACATGGAAATATCTGCACTGCCATCTGTAAAAACATGGAAATACGTATACAGTCATCTGTATAAACATGGAAATATCTACAATGCCATCTGTAATACACATGGAAATATATACACAGCCATCTGTATATATATGTAAATATCTACACTGCTATCTCTATAAACATGGAAATACCTACACCGCCATCTCTATAAACATGAAAATATCTACACTGCCATCTCCATAAACATGGAACTAACTACTCAGCCATCTGTATAAACATGGAAACATCTACACCGCCATCTGTGTGAATAAGGAAATATCTACAATGCCATCTGTATAAAGATATAAATATCTGCACCGTGAGCTGTATAAACATGGAAATATCTACATCGCTATCTGTATAAACGCGGAAATACTAATATCGCTGTCGGTATAAACATGGAAATATCTACAACGCCATCTATATAAACATGGAAATATCTACACCGCTAATCTATAAACATGGAAATACCTACAACGATATCTCTATGAACATGGAAATATCTACACCGCTATCTGTATAAACATGGAAATATCTACACCGCTATCTGTATAAACATGGAAATATCTACACCACGATCTGTATAAACATGGAAATATCTACACCGCTATTTGTATAAACAAGCAAATATCTACACCGTGATCTGTATAAACATGGAAATATCTACACCGCCATCTCTAAAAACATGGAAATATCTACACACCTATCTGTATAAACATGGAAATATCCACACTGCTATCTCTATAAACATGGAAAAATAAACACCGCTATCTCTATGAACATGGAAATATCTACACCGCCATCTCTATAAACATGGAAATATCTACACCACGATCAGTATAAACATGGAAACACCTACACCGCTATCTGTATAAACATGGAAATACTTACAAAGTTATCTGTATAAACATGGATATATCTCCACCGCCATCTGTATAAACATGGAAATACCTACACAGCCATGTGTATATACATGGAAATATCTACACCACTATCCATATAAACATGGAAATAACTACACCGCTATCTGTATAAACATGGAAATATCTACACCACCATCTACATATCCATGGAAATATCTGTGCCGCCATCTGTACAAACATGGAAATATCTGCACAGCTATCTGTATAACCTTGGAAATATCTACACCGCGGTCTGTATAGAGATGGAAATATCTACACCGCTATCTGTATAAACATGCAAACATCTACACCGCTATCTCTATAAACATGGAAATATCTACACCGTGATCTCTATAAACATGGAAATATTTACTCCGCTATCTGTATAAACATGGAAATTTCTATACCGTTATCTGTATAAACATGGAAATATCTACACCGCTATCTCTATAAACATGGAAATATCTACACCGTGATCTGTATAAACATGGAAATATTTACACCGCTATCTGTATAAACATGGAAATGTCTACACTGTTATCTGTATAAATATGGAAATACCTACACCGCTATCTCTATAAACATGGAAATATCTACACCACGATCAGTATAAACATGGAAATATCTACACCGCTATCTGTATAAACATGGAAATATCTACACCGCCATCTGTATAAACATGGAAATATCTACACAGACATGTGTATATACATGGAAACAACTACTCCGCTATCTATATAAACATGGAAATAACTGCACCGCTATCTGTATAAATATGGAAATATCTACACCACCATCTACATATCCATGGAAATATCTGTGCCGCCATCTGTATAAACATGGAAATATCTACACGGTCATCTCTGTATAGATGGAAATAACAACACCGCCCTCTGTACAAAGATGGAAATATCTGCACCGCTATCTGTATAAACATGGAAATACCTACACCGTGGTCTGTATAAACATGGAAATATCTACAGTGCTATCAATATAAACATGGAAATATCTACACCGCTATCTCTATAAACATGGAAATATCTACACCGTGATCTGTATAAACATGGAAATATTTACACAGCTATCTGTATAAACATGGAAATTTCTACACTGTTAGCTGTATAAATATGGAAATATCTACACCGCTATCTGTATCTACATGGAAATATCTACACCGATATCTCTATAAACATGGTAATATCTCCACCGCAATCTGCATAAACTTGGGAATATCTCCATCGATATCTGTATAAACATCAAATACCTCCAGCGCTATCTTTATAAACATGGAAATATCTGCACCCCTATCTTTATAAAAATGGAAATGCCTACAACACTATCTGTGTAAACATGGAAATATCCACACAGCTGTCTGTGTAAACATGGAAATATGTACAACGCTATCTGTGTGAAGATGGAAATATGTACACCGCAATCTGGGCAAATATGGAAATCTCTACAACTCTATCTCTGTAAACATGGAAATATCTACACCGCTATGTGTATAAACATGAATATATCTACATCGCTATCTGTATAAACATGATTATATGTACACCGCTATCTGTATAAACTTGGAAATATATACAGAGTCATCTGTCTAAACATGGAAATATCTACACCTCCATCTGTATAAACATGTAAATAACTGCACTGCAATCTGTATAAACATGGAAATATCCTCACAGCCATCTGTATAAGCATGTAAATGTCTACTCCGCTATCTCTATAAACATGGAAGTATGTACACCGCTATCTGTATAAACATGGAAATATCTGCACCGCTATCTCTATAAACATGGAAATATCTACACCGCTGTCTGTATAAACATGGAAATATCTACAGCGCTATCTGTATAAACATTGAAATACCTCCACCGCTATCTGCATAAACATGGAAATATCTACACCGCTATCTTTATGAACATGGAATTATCTACACCGCTCTCTGTATAAACATGGAAATATCCACATCACTATCTGTGTCAACATGAAAATATCTACACAGTTGTCTGTGTAAACATGGAAATATGTACTCCGCTATCTGTGTGAAGATGGATATATCTAAATGGCAATCTGTGCAAATATGGAAATATCTACTCCTCTATTTCTGTAAACATGGAAATATCTACACCGCTATCTGTACAAACATGGAAATATCTACACCGCTATCTGTATAAACTTGGAAATATCTACACCGCTATCTTTATAAATATGGAAATATCTTCACCGATATCTCTATAAACATGGAAATGTCTACACCACTATCTATATAAACATGGAAATATCTACATGGGAATCTCTATAAACATGGAAATATCTACACCGCCATCTGTATAAACATGGAAATATCTACACTGTCATCTGTATAAACATGGAAATATCTACACCACTATCTGTATAAAATTGGAAATATCTACACCGCAATCTGTATCCACATGGAAATATCTACTCCTCCATCTCTGTAAACATGGAAATACCTACACCGCTATCTGTATAAACAAGAAAATATCTACACCACTATCGGTATAAACAGGGAAATATCTACACCACGGTCTGTATATACATGGATATATCTACACCGCTATCTGAATAAACATGGAAATATCTACAACACTATCTGTGTAAACATGGAAATATCTACACAGCTGTCTGTGTAAACATGGAAATATGTACACCACTTTCTGTGTGAAGATGGAAATATCTACACGGCAATATGTGCAAATATGGAAATATCTACACCTCTATCTCTGTAAACATGGAAATATGTACACCGCTATATGTATAAACATGGAAATATCCACATGGCTATCTCTATAAACATTGAAATATCTACACCGCCTTCTTTATAAACGTGCAATTATCTACACAGTCATCTGTATAAACATGGATATATCTACACCACTATCTGTATAAACATGGAAATATCTACAATGCCATCTGTAAACATGGAAATAACATCACCGCTATCACTATAAACATGGAAATACCTACACCGCTATCTGTATAAACATGGAAATATCTCCACCGCTATCTGTATAAACATGGAAATATCCACACCGCTATCTGTATAAACTTAGAAATATCTCCACCGCTATCTGTCTAAACATGGAAATATCAACACCGCCATCTTTATAAACATGGAAATATCTACACCGCTATCTGTATAAACATGGAAATATCTACAACACTATCTATGTAAACATGAAAATATGTACTCCGCTATTTGTGTGAAGATGGAAATATCTACACGGCAATCTGTGTAAATATGGAAATATCTACACCTCTATCTCTGTAAACATGGAAATATCTACACCGATATCTGTATAAACATGGAAATATCTCCACCGCCAACTGAGTAAACTTGGAAACATCTACACCGCTATCTCTATAAATATGGAAATATCTACAAAGCTATCTCTATTAACATGGAAATATCTACACTGCTATCTGTATCTACATGGAAATATCTACACCGCTATCTCTATAAACATGGAAATATCTCCATCGCAATCTGCATAAAGTTGGAAATACATACACCTCCATCTGTATAAACATGTAAATATTTCCACCGCTATCTGTATAAACACAGAAATATCTGCACCGATATCTGTATAAACATGGAAATATCTCCACCGCTATCTGTATAAACATTGAAATATCTACAACGCTATCTGTATTAACATGGAAATATCTACACCGCTATCTGTATAAACATAGAAATATCTACAGCGCTATGTGTATAAAAATGGAAATATCTCCACCGCTATCTGTATAAACATGGAAGTATCTCCTCCGCTATCTTTATAAACATGGAAATACCTACACCGCTATCTGCATGAACTTGGAAATATCTACAAAACTATCTTTGTAAACATGGAAATATCTACACACCTGTCTGTGTAAACATGGAAATATATACACCGCTATCTGTGTGAAGATGGAAATATTGACACCGCAATCTGTGCAAATATGGATATAACTACACCTCTATCTCTGTAATCATGGAATTACCTACACCGCTACCTGTATAAACATGTAAATATCTACACCGCTATCTGTATAAACATGGAAATATCTACACCACGGTCTGTATAAACATGGATATATCTACACCGCTATCTGTATTAACATATAAATATCTCCACCGCTATCTGTATAAACATGGAAATAACTACACGGCTATCTCTATAAATGTGGAAATATCTACACCGCCATCTGTATAAACATGGAATTAACTACACAGTCATCTGTATAAACATGGAAATATCTACACCACTATCTCTATGAACATGGAAATATCTACAATGCCGTCTGTATAAACATGGAAATATCTTCACAGCTATCTCTATAAATATGGAAATAGCTACACCGATATCTGTATAAACATGGAAATATCTCCACTACTCTCTGTATCAACATGGAAATACCTACACCGCTATCTGTATAAACATGTAAATATCTACACCGCTATTTGTATAAACATGGAAATATCTACACCACGGTCTGTATAAACATGGATATATCTACACCGCTATCTGTATAAACATGTAAATATCTACACCGCTATCTGTATAAACATGGAAATAACCACATGGCTATCTCTATAAATGTGGAAATATCTACACCGCCATCTGTATAAACATGGAATTAACTACACAGTCATCTGTATAAACATGGAAATATCTACACCACTATCTCTATGAACATGGAAATATCTACAATGCCGTCTGTATAAACATGGAAATATCTTCACCGCTATCTCTGTAAATATGGAAATAGCTACACCGATATCTGTATAAACATGGAAATATCTCCACCACTCTCTGTATCAACATGGAAATACCTACACCGCTATCTGTATAAACTTGGAAATATCTACCCCGCTATCTGTATAAACATGGAAATATCTTCACCGATATCTATATCAACATGGAAATGTCTACACCACTATCAGCATAAACATGGAAATATCTACGTGGCTATCCCTATAAACATGGAAATGTCTACACCGCCATCTGTATAAACCTGGAAATAACTTCAATGTCATCTGTGTAAACAAGGAAATATCTACACCACTATCTGTATAAACATGGAAATATCTACACAGCCATCTCTGTAAACATGGAAATATCTACACAGACATCTCTATAAACTTGGAAATATCTACATCGCTATCTGCATAAACATGGAAATAGCCACACCACTATCTGTAAAAGCATGGAAATATCTACACCGCCATCTGTAAAAACATGGAAATATCTACAGAGTCATCTGTATAAACATGGAAATATCTACACCTCCATGTGTATAAACATGGATATATCTACGCTGCCAACTGTATAAAAATGGAAATAGCCACACCGAAATCTGTATAAACATGGAAATATCTACACCACCATCTGAAAAAACATGGAAATATCTACACCGCTATCTGCATAAATATGGAAATATCTACACCGCTATCTCTATAAACAAGGAAATATCTACACCGCTATCTGTATCTACATGGAAATATCTAGACCGCTATTTCTATAAACATGGTAATATCTCCACCGCAATCTGCATAAACATGGAAATATCTCCACCGATATCTGTATAAACATGGAAATATCTCCACCGCTATCTTTATAAACATGGAAATATCTACACCGTTATCTGTATAAACATGGAATTATCTCCACCGCTATCTATATAAAAATGGAAATATCTTCAACACTATCTGTGTAAACATGGAAATATCTACACAGCTGTCTGCGTAAACATAAAATATGTACAACGCTATCTGTGTGAAGATGGAAATATATACACCGCAATCTGGGCAAATATGGAAATATCTACACCTCTATCTCTGTAAACATGGAAATATCTACACCGCTATCTGTATAAACATGAAAATATCTTCACCGCTATCTGTATAAACATGGAAATATCTACACCATGGTCTGTATAAACATGGATATTTTTACACCGCTATCTGTATAAACTTGGAAATATCTACACAGTCATCTGTCTATACATGGAAATATCTTCACCTCCATCTGTATAAACATGGAAATAAATTCACTGCAATCTGTTTAAACATTTAAATATCTACACAGCCATCTGTATAAGCATGCAAATATCTACTCCGCTATCTCTATAAACTTGGAAGTACGTACACCACTATCTGTATAAACATGGAAATATCGACACCGCTATCTGTATAAACATGGAAATATCTACACCGCTGTCTGTATAAACATGGAAATATCTACAGCGCTATCTGTATAAACATGGAAATATCTCCACCGCTATCTGTATAAACATGGAAATATATACACCGCTATCTTTATGAATATGGAAATATCTACACCGATATCTGTATAAACATGGAAATATCCACAACACTATCTGTGTAAACATGGAAATATCTACACAGCTGTCTGTGTAAACATGGAAATATGTACACCGCTATCTGTATAAACATGGAAATTTCTACACTGTTATCTTTATAAATATGGAAATATCTACACCGCTATCTTTATAAACATGGAAATATCTACACCGCTATCTGTATAAACATGGAAATATCTACACTGCTATCTGTATAAAGATGGAAATATCTACTGCGCTATCTGTTTAAAAATGGAAATATCTCCACCGCTATCTGAATAAACATGGAAGTATCTACTCCGCTATCTTTATAAACATGGAAATATCTATACCGCTATCTGCATGAACATGGAATTATCTACAACACTATCTGTGTAAACATGGAAATATCTACACACCTGTCTGTGTAAACATGGAAATATATACACCGCTATCTGTGTGAAGATGGAAATATCGACACCGCAATCTGTGCAAATATGGATATATATACACCTCTATCTCTGTAAACATTCAACTATCTACACCGCTATCTGTATAAACATGTAAATATCTACACCGCTATCTGTATAAACATGGAAAGATCTACACCGCTATCTGTATAAACATGGAAATATCTACACCGCTATCTTTATGAACATGGAAATGTCTACACCGCTATCTCTATAAACATGGAAATATCCACAAAACTATCTGTGTAAACATGGAAATATCTACACAGCTGTCTGTGTATACATGGAAATATGTACACCGCTATCTGTGTGAAGACGGAAATATCTACACGGCAATCTGTGCAAATATGGAAATATCTACTCCTCTATCACTGTAGACATGGAAATAACTACACCGCGATCTGTATAAACATGGAAATATCTACACGGATATCTGTATAAACATGGAAATATCTCCAATGCTGTATGTATTAACATGGAAATATCTACACCGCTATCTGTATAAACATGGAAATATCTACCCTGCTATATGTATAAACATGGAAATATCTACTGCGCTATCTGTTTAAAAATGGAAATATCTCCACCGCTATCTGTATAAACATGGAAGTATCTACTCCGCTATCTTTATAAACACGGAAATATCTATACCGCTATCTGCATGAACATGGAAATATCTACAACACTATCTGTGGAAACATGGAAATATCTACACAATTGTCTGTGTAAACATGGAAATATATACTCCGCTATCTGTGTGAAGATTGAAATATCGACACAGCAATCTGTGCAAATATGGATATATATACACCTCTATCTCTGTAAACATGGAAATATCTACACCGCTATGTGTATAAACATGTAAATATCTACACCGCTATCTGTATAAACATGGAAATATCTACACCGCTATCTGTATAAACATAGAAATATCCACATGGCTATCTCTATAAACTTGGAAATATCTACACCGCCATCTATATAAACATGGAATTAACTACACAGTCATCTAAATAAAAATGGAAATATCTACACCACTATCTCTATGAACATGGAAATATCTACAATGCCATCTGTATAAACATGGAAATATCTTCACCGCTATCTCTAAAAACATGGAAATAGCTACAACGCTATCTGTAGAAACATGGAAATATCTCCACCACTCTCTGTATAAACATGGAAATAACTACACCGCTATCTGTATAAACATGGAAATATCTACACCGCTATCTGTATAAACTTGGAAATATCTACACCGCTATCTGTATAAATATGGAAATATCTTCACTGATATCTCTATAAACATGGAAATGTCTACACCACTATCTGTATAAACATGGAAATATCTACATGGCTATCTCTATAAACATGGAAATATCTACACTGCCATCTCTATAAACATGGAAATAACTACACTGTCATCTGTATAAACATGGAAATATCTACACCTCTATCTGTATAAACATGGAAATATCTACACAGTCATCTGTATAAACATGGAAATATCTAAACCTCCATCTGTATAAACATGGATATATATACACTGCCATCTGTATAAAAATGGAAATAGCTACACCGCAGTCTGTATAAACATGGAAATATCTACACCGCCATCTGAATAAACATGGAAATATCTACACCGCTATCTGCATAAATATGGAAATATCTACACCGCTATCTCTATAAACATGGAAATATCTACAACGCTATCTGTAACTACATGGAAATATCTACACCGCTATCTCTATAAACATGGTAATATCTCCACCGCAATCTGCATAAACTTGGGAATATCTCCACCGATATCTGTATAAACATCAAATATCTCCACCGCTATCTTTATAAACATGGAAATATCTGCACCCCTATCTTTATAAAAATGGAAATATCTACAACAGTATCTGCGTAAACATGGAAATATCTACACAGCTGTCTGTGTAAACATGGAAACATGTACAACGCTATCTGTGTGAAGATGGAAATATCTACACGGCAATCTGGGCAAATATGGAAATCTCTACACCTCTATCTCTGTAAACATGGAAATATCTACACCGCTATCTGTATAAACATGAATATATCTACATCGCTATCTGTATAAACATGATTATATGTACACCGCTATCTGTATAAACTTGGAAATATATACACAGTCATCTGTCTAAACATGGAAATATCTATACCTCCATCAGTATAAACCTGGCAATAACTTCACTGCAATCTGTATAAACATGGAAATATCTACACAGCCATCTGTATAAGCATGTAAATATCTACACCGCTATCTCTATATACATGGAAGAATGTACACCGCTATCTGTATAAACATGGAAATATCTGCACCGCTATCTCTATAAACATGGAAATATCTACACCGCTGTCTGTATAAACATGGAATTATCTACAGCGCTATCTGTATAACCATTGAAATATCTCCACCGCTATCTGTATAAACATGGAAATATATACACAGATATCTTTATGAACATGGAAATATCTACACCGCTATCTGTATAAACATGGAAATATCCACAACACTATCTGTGTAAACATGAAAATATCTACACAGCTGTCTGTGTAAACATGGAAATATGTACACCGCTATCTGTGTGAAGATGGATATATCTGCATGGCAATCTGTGCAAATATGGGAATATCTACTCCTCTATTTCTGTAAACATGGAAATATCTACACCGCTATCTGTATAAACATAGAAATATCTACAAAGCTATCTGTATAAACTTGGAAATATCTACACCGCTAACTGTATAAATATGGAAATATCTTTACCGATATCTCTATAAACTTGGAAATGTCTTCACCACTATCTGTATAAACATGGAAATATCTGCATGCCTATCTCTATAAACATGGAAATATCTACACCGCCATCTGTCTAAAGATGGAATTATCTACACAGTCATCTGTATAAACATGGAAATATCTACACCACTATCTCTATGAACATGGAAATATCTACAATGCCATCTGTATAAACATGGAAATATCTTCACCGCTATCTCTACAAACATGGAAATAGCTACACCGCTATCTGTATAAACATGGAAATATCTCCACCACTCTCTGTATAAACATGGAAATCTCTAAACCGCTATCTGTATAAATATGGAAATATATTCACCAATATCTCTATAAACATGGAAATTTCTACACCACTATCTGTAAAAACATGGAAATATCTACATGGCTATCTCTATAAACATGGAAATATCTACACCGCCATCTGTATAAACATGGAAATAACTACACTGTCATCTGTATAAACATGGAAATATCTACACCACTATCTCTATAAAATTGGAAATATCTACACCGCTATCTGCATAAATATGGAAATATCTACACCGCTATGTCTATAAACATGGAAATAACTACACCGCTCTCTGTATCTACATGGAAATATCACCACCGCTATCTCTATAAAGATGGTAATATCTCCACCGCAATTTGCATAAACTTGGAAATATCTCCGCCGATATCTGTATAAACATGGAAATATCTCCACCGCTATCTTTATAAACATGGAAATATCTACACCGCTATCTGTATAAACATGGAAATATCTGCACCGCTATCTGTATAAAAATGTAAATATCTACAACACTATCTGTGTAAACATGGAAATATCTACACAGCTCTCTGTGTAAACATGGAAATATGTACAACGCTATCTGTGTGAAGATGGAAATAACTACACCACAATCTGGGCAAATATGGAAATATCTACACCTCTATCTCTGTAAACATGGAAATACCTACACCGCTATCTGTATAAACATGAAAATATCTACACCACTATCTGTATGAACATGGAAATATCTACACCACGGTCTGTATAAACATGGATATATCTACACCGCTATATGTATAAACATGGAAGTATCCACAACACTATCTGTGTAAACATGGAAATATCTACACAGCTGTCTGTGTAAACATGGAAATATGTACACCGCTATCTCTGTGAAGATGGAAATACCTACACGGCAATATGTGCAAATATGGAAATATCTACACCTCTATCTCTGTAAACATGGAAATATGTACACCGCTATCTGTATAAACATGGAAATATCTACTTGGCTATCTCTATAAACTTTGAAATATCTACAACGCCATCTTTATAAACGTGGAATTAACTACACAGTCATGTGTATAAACATGGATATATCTACACCACTGTCTGTATAAACATGGAAATATCTACAATACCATCTGTATAAACATGGAAATAACATCACCGCTATCTCTATAAACATGGAAATACCTACACCGCTATCTGTATAAACAAGGAAATATCTCCACCGCTATCTGTATAAACATGGAAATATCAACACCGCTATCTGTATAAACTTAGAAATATCTACACCGCTATCTGTATAAATAGGGAAACAGGCTCTCCGCTATCTGTATAAACATGGAAATATCTAAACCGCCATCTGTAGATACATGGAAATACCTACACAGTCATCTGTATAAACATGGAAATATCCTCAACACTATCTGTATAAACATGGAAATATCAACACTGCCATCTCTATAAACATGGAAATATCTACACAGCCATCTCTATAAACATGGAAATATCTACATCACTATGTGCATAAACATGGAAACAGGCACACCGCTATCTGTATAAACATGGAAATATCTACACCGCCATCTGTAAAAAGATGGAAATATCAACACAGTCATCTGTATAAACATGGAAATATCTACAACTCCATCTGTATAAACATGGAAATACCTACACTGCCATCTGTATAAAAATGGAAATAGCCACACCGCTATCTGTATAAACATGGAAATATCTACACCGCCGTCTGAATAAACATGGAAATATCTACACCGCTATCTGTATAAATATGGAAATATCTACAAAGCTATCTCTGTAAACATGGAAATGTCTACACCGCTATCTGTATCTACATGGAAATATCTACACCACTATCTCTATAAACATGGAAAAATCTCCACCGCAATCTGCATAAACTTGGAAATATCTACACCTCCATCTGTATAAACATGTAAATATTTCCACCACTATCTGTATAAACATGGAAATATCTCCACCGATATCTGTATAAACAGGGAAATATCTCCACCGCTATCTGTATAAACATGGAGAAATCTACACCTCCATCTGTATAAACATGGAAATATCTACACCGCTGTCTGTATAAACATGGAAATATCTACAGCGCTATCTGTATAAACATGGAAATATCTCCACCGCTATCTGTATAAACATGGAAGTATCTACACCGCTATCTGTATAAACATGGAAATATCTACACCGCTGTCTGTATAACCATGGAAATATCTACAGCGCTATCTGTATAAACATGGAAATATCTCCACCGCTATCTGTATAAACATGGAAATATCTACAACACTATCCGTGTAAACATGGAAATATCTACACAGCTGTCTGTGTAAACATGGAAGTATGTACAATGCTATCTGTGTGAAGATGTAAATATCTACACGGCAATCTGTGCAAATATGGAAATATCTTCAACTCTATCTCTGTAAACATGGAAATATCTACACCGCTATCCGTAGAAACATGGAAATATCTACATGGCTATCTCTATAAACATGGAAATATCTACACCTCCATCTTTATAAACATGGAATTATCTACACAGTCATCTGTATAGACATGGAAATATCTACACCACTATCTGTATAAAAATGGAAATACCTACAATGCCGTCTGTATAAACATGGAAATACCTACACCGCTATCTGTATAAACATGGAAATATCTACACCGCTATCAATATAAACATGGAAGTACGTACACCGCTATCTGTATAAACATGGAAATATCTACACCGCTATCTGTATAAATATGGAAATATCTACACGGCTGTCTGTATAAACATGGAAATATCTACAGCGCTATCTGTATAAACATGGAAATATCTCCACCGCTATCTGTATAAACATGGAAATATCTCCACCGCTATCTTTATAAACATGGAAATATCTACACCGCTATCTGTGTAAACATGAAAATATGTACACGGCTATTTGTGTGAAAATGGAAATATCTACATGGCAATCTGTGTAAATATGGAAATATGTACACCTCTATCTCTGTAAACATGGAAACATCTACACCGCTATCTGTATAAAAATGGAAATATCTTCATAGCTAACTCTATAAACATAGAAATATCTACACCGCCAACTTTATAAACATGGAATTATCTACACAGTCATCTGTATAAACATGAAAATATCTACACCACTATCTGTATAAACATGGAAATATCTACAATGCCATCTGTATAAACATGGAAATAGCATCACCGATATCTATATAAACATGGAAATGTCTACACCACTATCTGTATAAACATGGAAATATCTACATGGCTATCTCTATATACATGGAAATATCTACACCGCCATCTGTATAAACATGGATATAACAACACTGTCATCTGTATAAACATGGAAATATCTACACCTCCATCTGTATGAGCATCGAAATATCTACACTGTCATCTGTATACACATGGAAATACCTACACCGCAATCTGTATAAACATGGAAATATCTTCACCGCTATCTCTACAAACATGGAAATAGCTACACCGCTATCTGTATAAACATGGAAATATCTCCACCACTCTCTGTATAAACATGGAAATCTCTACACCGCTATCTGTATAAATATGGAAATATATTCACCAATATCTCTATAAACATGGAAATTTCTACACCACTATCTGTAAAAACATGGAAATATCTACATGGCTATCTCTATAAACATGGAAATATCTACACCGCCATCTGTATAAACATGGAAATAACTACACTGTCATCTGTATAAACATGGAAATATCTACACCACTATCTCTATAAAATTGGAAATATCTACACCGCTATCTGCATAAATATGGAAATATCTACACCGCTATGTCTATAAACATGGAAATAACTACACCGCTCTCTGTATCTACATGGAAATATCTACACCGCTATCTCTATAAACATGGTAATATCTCCACCGCAATTTGCATAAACTTGGAAATATCTCCGCCGATATCTGTATAAACATGGAAATATCTACACCGCTATCTGTATAAACATGGAAATATCTGCACCGCTATCTGTATAAAAATGTAAATAACTACAACACTATCTGTGTAAACATGGAAATATCTACACAGCTCTCTGTGTAAACATGGAAATATGTACAACGCTATCTGTGTGAAGATGGAAATAACTACACCGCAATCTGGGCAAATATGGAAATATCTACACCTCTATCTCTGTAAACATGGAAATACCTACACCGCTATCTGTATAAACATGAAAATATCTACACCACTATCTGTATGAACATGGAAATATCTACACCACGGTCTGTATAAACATGGATATATCTACACCGCTATATGTATAAACATGGAAGTATCTACAACACTATCTGTGTAAAGATGGAAATATCTACACAGCTGTCTGTGTTAACATGGAAATATGTACACCGCTATCTGTGTGAAGATGGAAATATCTACACGGCAATATGTGCAAATATGGAAATATCTACACCTCTATCTCTGTAAACATGGAAATATGTACACCGCTATCTGTATAAACATGGAAATATCTACATGGCTATCTCTATAAACTTTGAAATATCTACAACGCAATCTTTATAAACGTGGAATTAACTACACAGTCATGTGTATAAACATGGATATATCTACACCACTGTCTGTATAAACATGGAAATATCTACAATACCATCTGTATAAACATGGAAATAACATCACCGCTATCTCTATAAACATGGAAATACCTGCACCGCTATCTGTATAAACATGGAAATATCTCCACCGCTATCTGTATAAACATGGAAATATCAACACCGCTATCTGTATAAACTTAGAAATATCTACAACGCTATCTGTATAAATAGGGAAACAGGCTCTCCGCTATCTGTATAAACATGGAAATATCTAAACCGCCATCTGTAGATACATGGAAATACCTACACAGTCATCTGTATAAACATGGAAATATCCTCACCACTATCTGTATAAACATGGAAATATCAACACTGCCATCTCTATAAACATGGAAATATCTACACAGCCATCTCTATAAACATGGAAATATCTACCTCACTATGTGCATAAACATGGAAACAGGCACACCGCTATCTGTATAAACATGGAAATATCTACACCGCCATCTGTAAAAAGATGGAAATATCAACACAGTCATCTGTATAAACATGGAAATGTCTACACCTCCATCTGTATAAACATGGAAATACCTACACTGCCATCTGTATAAAAATGGAAATAGCCACACCGCTATCTGTATAAACATGGAAATATCTACACCGCCATCTGAATAAACATGGAAATATCTACACCGCTATCTGTATAAATATGGAAATATGTACAAAGCTATCTCTATAAACATGGAAATGTCTACACCGCTATCTGTATCTACATGGAAATATCTACACCACTATCTCTATAAACATGGAAAAATCTCCACCGCAATCTGCATAAACTTGGAAATATCTACACCTCCATCTGTATAAACATGTAAATATTTCCACCACTATCTGTATAAACATGGAAATATCTCCACCGATATCTGTATAAACAGGGAAATATCTCCACCGCTATCTGTATAAACATGGAGAAATCTACACCTCCATCTGTATAAACATGGAAATATCTACACCGCTGCCTGTATAAACATGGAAATATCTACAGCGCTATCTGTATAAACATGGAAATATCTCCACCGCTATCTGTATAAACATGGAAGTATCTACACCGCTATCTGTATAAACATGGAAATATCTACACCGCTGTCTGTATACCCATGGAAATATCTACAGCGCTATCTGTATAAACATGGAAATATCTCCACCGCTATCTGTATAAACATGGAAATATCTACAACACTATCCGTGTAAACATGGAAATATCTACACAGCTGTCTGTGTAAACATGGAAGTATGTACACTGCTATCTGTGTGAAGATGTAAATATCTACACGGCAATCTGTGCAAATATGGAAATATCTTCAACTCTATCTCTGTAAACATGGAAATATCTACACCGCTATCCGTAGAAACATGGAAATATCTACATGGCTATCTCTATAAACATGGAAATATCTACACCTCCATCTTTATAAACATGGAATTATCTACACAGTCATCTGTATAGACATGGAAATATCTACACCACTAACTGTATAAAAATGGAAATACCTACAATGCCGTCTGTATAAACATGGAAATACCTACACCGCTATCTGTATAAACATGGAAATATCTACACCGCTATCACTATAAACATGGAAGTACGTACACCGCTATCTGTATAAACATGGAAATATCTATACCGCTATCTGTATAAATATGGAAATATCTACACGGCTGTCTGTATAAACATGGAAATATCTACAGCGCTATCTGTATAAACATGGAAATATCTCCACCGCTATCTGTATAAACATGGAAATATCTCCACCGCTATCTTCATAAACATGGAAATATCTACACCGCTATCTTTATAAACATGGAAATATCTACACCGCTATCTGTGTAAACATGAAAATATGTACACGGCTATCTGTGTGAAAATGGAAATATCTACATGGCAATCTGTGTAAATATGGAAATATGTACACCTCTATCTCTGTAAACATGGAAACATCTACACCGCTATCTGTATAAACATGGAAATATCTTCATAGCTAACTCTATAAACATAGAAATATCTACACCGCCATCTTTATAAACATGGAATTATCTACACAGTCATCTGTATAAACATGAAAATATCTACACCACTATCTGTAGAAACATGGAAATATCTACAATGCCATCTGTATAAACATGGAAATAGCATCACCGATATCTCTATAAACATGGAAATGTCTACACCACTATCTGTATAAACATGGAAATATCTACATGGCTATCTCTATATACATGGAAATATCTACACCGCCATCTGTATAAACATGGATATAACAACACTGTCATCTGTATAAACATGGAAATATCTACACCTCCATCTGTATGAGCATCGAAATATCTACACTGTCATCTGTATACACTTGGAAATACCTACACCGCAATCTGTATAAACATGGAAATATCTACACCGCTATCTGTATAAATATGTAAATATCTACACCGCTATCTGTATAAACTTGTAAATATCTACACGGCGATCTCTATTAACATGGAAATATCCCCACAGCTATCTGTATAAACATGGAAATAACTCCACCGCTATATGTAGAAACATGGAAATATCTAAACCGCTATCTATATAAACCTGGAAATATCCACAGCGCTGTCTCTATAAACATGGAAATGCCTACACCGCTATCTGTATAAACACGGAAATGTATACATGGCTATCTGTGTAAACATGGAAATATCTACACCGCCATCAGTATAAACATGGAAATACCTACACCGTCATCTATTTAACATGGAAATATCTACAGCATTATCTGTGTAACCATGGAAATATCTACACAGCCATCTGTATAAACATGGAAATATCAACACCTCCATCTCTATAAACACGGAAATATCTACACTGCCATCTGTATAAAAATGGAAATAGCTACACCGCTATCTGTATAAACATGGAAATGTCTACACCGCCATCTGAATAAACATGGAAATGTCTACACCGCTATCTGTATAAATATGGAAATATCTACACTGCTGTCTCTTTAAACATGGAAATATCTACACCGCTATCTGTATCCACATGGAAATATCTTCACCGTTATCTCTATAAACTTGGAAATATCTCCAACGCTATCTGCAAAAACTTGGAAATATCTACACCACCATCTGTATAAACACGTAAATATCTCCACCGCTATTTGTATAAACATGGAAATATCTCCAACGATATCTGCATAAACATGGAAATATCTCCACCGCTACCTGTATAAATATGGAAATATCTACACTGCCATCTCTATTAACATGGAAATATCTACATCGCTATCTCTACAAACATGGAAATAGCCACACCGCTATCTGTATAAACATGGAAATATCTACAACGCTGTCTGTACAAACATGGAAATATCTACACCGCTAACTGCATAAACTTGGAAATAACTACGCCGCTATCTGTGTAAATTTGGAAATACCTTCACCGCTATCTCTATATACATGGAAATGTCTACACCACTATCTGTATAAACATGGAAATATCTACACTGCGATCTCTATAAACATGGAAATATCTACACTGCCATCTCTATAAACATGGACATATCTACATCGCTATTTGCATAAACATGGAAATAGCCACACCGCTGTCTGTATAAACATGGAAATATTTACACCGCCAACTGTAAAAACATGGAAATATCCACAGAGTCATCTGTATAAACATGGAAATATCTACACCTCCATCTGTATAAACATGGAAATATTTACACTGCCATCTGTATAAAGTGGAAATAGCCACACCGCTATCTGTATAAACATGGAAATATCTACACCGCTATCTGTATAAACATGGAAATATCTACAATGCTATCTGTACAAACATGGAAATATCTCCACCGCTATCTGTATAAACGTGGAAATATCTACACCGCTATCTTTATAAACAAAGAAATATCTACACCGCTATCTGTATAAACATGGAAATAGCTACAACACTATCTGTGTAAACATGGAAATATCTAGTCAGCTGTCTGTGTAAACATGGAAATATGTACATCGCTATTTGTGTGAAGATGGAAATATCTACACCGCAATCTGTGCAAATATGGGAATATCTACACGTCTATCTCTGTAAACATGGAAATATCTACACCGCTATCTGTATGAACATGTAAATATCTACACTGCTATCTGTATAAATATGGAAATATCTACACCACGGTCTGTATAAACATGGATATATCTACACCGCTATCTGTATAAATTTGGAAATATCTACACCGCTATCTGTATAAACATGGAAATATCTACATCACTAGCTGTATAAACATGGAAATAGCCACACCGCTATCTGTATAAACATGGAAATATCTACTCCGCCATCAATAAAAACATGGAAATATCTACACAGTCATCTGTATTAACATGGAAATACATTCACCTCCATCTGTATAAACATGGAAATATCTACACTGCCATCCTTATACACATGGAAATATCTACACCGCTATCTGCATAAACATGGAAATATCTACACTGCTATCTGTATAAACTTGGAAATATCTACACGGCCATGTCTATAAACATGGAAATATCTCAACCGCTATCTGTATAAACATGGAAATATCTCCACCGCTATCTGTATAAACTTGGAAATGTCTACAACACTCTCTGTGTAAGCATGGAAGTATCTACACAGCTGTCTGTGTAAACATGGAAATATGTACACCGCTATCTCTGTGAAGATGATATTATCTACACAGTAATCTGTGCAAATATAGAAATATCTACACCTCTATCTCTGTGAACATGGAAATATCTACACCGTTATCTGCATAAACATGGAAATATCTACATGGCTATCTCTGTAAACATGGAAATATCTACACCGCCATCTGTATAAACTTGGAATTAGCTACATAGTCATCTGTATAAACATGGAAATATCTACACCACTATCCCGATAAAATTGGAAATATCTACAATGCCATCTGTATAAACCTGGAAATAACTTCACCGCTATCTCTATAAACATGGAAACACCCACGGGGTTATCTGTATAAACATGGAAACATCTCCGCCGCTATCTGAAAAAACATGGAAATATCTCCACCGCTATCTGTATAAACATGGAAATGTCCACACTGCTATCTGTGTAAACATGGAAATATCTTCACCGCTATCTGTATAAACATGGAAATATCTACACCGCTATCTGTATAAACATGGAATTGTCCACACTGCTATCTGTGTAAACATGGAAATATCTTCACCGCTATCTGTATAAACATGGAAATATCTACATGGCTGTCTCTATAAACATGGAAATATCTACACCGCCATCTGTATAAACATGGAAATATCTACACTGCCATCTCTATAAACATGGAAATATCTACATCGTTATTTGTATAAACATGGAAATAGCCACACCGCTGTCTGTATAAACGTGGAAATATCTACACCGCCAACTGTAAAAACATGGAAATATCTACAGAGTCATATGTAAATACATGGAAATATCTACACCTCCATCTGTATAAACATGGAAATATCTACAGTGCCATCTGTAGAAATTGGAAATAGCCACACCGCTATCTGTATAAACATGGAAATATCTACACCGCTATCTGTATAAACATGGAAACATCTACAGCGCTATCTGTATAAACATAGAAATATCTCCACCGCTATCAGTATAAAAATGGAAATATCTACACCGCTATCTTTATAAACAAGGAAATATCTACACCGCTATCTGTATAAACATGGAAATAGCTACAACACTATCTGTGTAAACATGTTAATATCTACACGTCGATCTCTGTAAACATGGAAATATCTACACCGCTATCTGTATAAACATGTAAATATCTACACCGCTATCTGTATAAACATGGAAATATCTACACCACGGTCTTTATAAACATGGATATATCTACAGCGCTATCTGTATAAACATGGAAATATCTACAACGCTATCTGAATAAACATGGAAATATCTACATCTCTATCTGTATAAACATGGAAATAGCCACACCGCTATCTGTATAAACATGGAAATATCTACTCCACCATCTGTAAAAACATGGAAATATCTAAACAGTCTTCTGTATAAACATGGAAATAACTTCACCTCCATCTGTGTAAACATGGAAATATCTACACTGCCATCCTCATACCAATGGAATTATCTACACAGCCATCTGTATAAACATGGAAATATTTTCACGGCTATCTCTATAAACATGGAAACACCAAACCGCCATCTCTATAAACATGGAAATATCTCAACCGCTATCTGTATAAACATGGAAATATCTCCACCGCTATCTGTATAAACATGGAAATGTCTACAACACTATCTGTGCAAACATGAATATATCTACACAGCTGTCAGTGTAAACATGGAAATATGTACACCGCTATGTTGTGAAGATGATAATATCTACAAGGCAATCTGTGCAAATATGGAAATAACTACACCTCTATCTCTGTGAACATGGAAATATCTACACCGCTATCTGCATAAACATGGAAATAGCTACATGGCTATCTCTATAAACATGGAAATATCTACACCGCCATCTGTATAAAGTTGGAATTAACTACACAGTCATCTGTATAAACATGGAAATATCTACAATGCCATCTGTATAAACATGGAAATAACCTCACTGCTATCTCTATAAACATGGAAATTCCTACACCGCTATCTGTATACCCATGGAAATATCTACACCGCTATCTGTATAAACATGGAAATATCAACACCGCTATCTGTATAAACTTAGAAATATCTACACCGCTATCTGTATAAATAGGGAAAAACTTCAAGGCAATCTCTATGAACATGGAAATGTCTACACCGCTATCTGTATAAACATGGAAATATCTACATGGCTATCTTTATAAACATGGAAATATCTACACCGCCATCTGTATAAACATGGAAATACCTACACAGTCATCTGTATAAACATGGAAATACCTATACAGTCATCTGCATAAACATGGAAATATATACAATGCCTTCTGTATACACATGGAAATATCTACACAGCCATCTGTATAAACATGTAAATATCTACACTGGTATCTCAATAAACATGGAAATATCTACACCGCCATCTGCATAAACATGGAAATATCTACACAGACATCTGTATAAACATAGAAATATCTACACTGCCTTCTGTATAAACTTGGAAGTATCTACACTGACATCTGTAGAAAGATGGAAAAGTCTACAAAGCGATCTGTATAAACATGGGAATTTCTACACCGCTACCTGTATAAACACGGAAATATCTACACCGCTATCTGTATCAACATGGAAATAACTACACCGCAATCTGTATAAACGTGGAAATATCTTCAATGCTATCTCTGTAAGCATGGAAATATCTACACAGCTATCTGTGTAAACTTGGAAATATCTACATCGCTATCTGTGTAAACTTGGCAATACCTACAACGCAATCTGTGCAAAGATGGAAATACCTACAACTCTATCTCTGTAAACATGGAAATATCTACACCGATATCTGGATAAACATGGAAATATCTACACTGCAATCTGTATAAACATGGAAATATCTACAGCGCCATCTGTATATACATGGAAATATCTACACCGCCATCTGTACACGCATGGAAACATCTACACAGTAATCTGTATAAACATGGAAATATCTACACTGCTATCTCTATAAACATGTTAATATCTACACCGCTTTGTGTATAAACATGGAAATATCTACGTCGCTATCTGTATAAACAGGGAAATATCTCCATAGCTATCTGTATAAACATGGAAATATCTACACTGCTATCTGTATAAACATGGAAATATCTACACCGCTATCTGTATAAACCTGGACAAATCTACACCGCTATCTGTATAAATATGGAAATATCTAAACCGCTATCTGTATAAACATGGAAATATCTACACCGCCATCTGCATATCCATGGAAATATCTACACCGCCATCTCTATAAACATGGAAATATCTACACCGCCATCTTCATGAACATGGAAATATCTACTTCGCTATCTGTTTAAACATGGAAATATCTACACTGTCATCTGTATAAACATGGAAATATCTAACCTGCCACCTGTGGAAAGATGGAAATATCTACACCACGATCTGTATAAATATGAAAATATCTACACCGCTATCTCTGTAAACATGGAAATATCTACACCACTATCTGTATAAACATGGAAATATCTACATCGCTATCTGTATAAACATGGATATATCTACACCGTTATCTGTATAAACATGGAAATATCTGCACCGCTTTCTGTATAAATATTTAAATATCTACACCGCCATTTGTGTAAACATACAAATATCTACAGAGTCATCTGTATACACATGGAAATATATACACAGCCATCTGTATAAACATGGATGTATTTACACAACTATCTGTATAAACAAGGAAATACCTACTGCGCTATCTCTATAAACATGGAAATATCAACACCACAATCTCTACAAACATGGAAATATCTACACCGCCATCTATATAAACATGAAAATATCTACACCGACATCTCCATAAACATGGAACTATCTACACCACCATCTGTATAAACATGGAAATTTCTACACCGCTATCTGAATAAACAAGGAAATATCTACACCGCCATCTGTAGATACATGGAAATATCTACACCGCAATCTGTATAAACATGGAAATACCTACACCGCTATCTGTAGAAATATGGAAATATATTCAATGCTATCTGTGTAAACTTGGAAATATCTACACAGCTATCTGTGTAAACTTGGAAATATCTACCCAGGTATCTGTGTAAAAATGGAAATATCTATACAGCAATCTGTGAAAAGATGGAAATATCTACACCGCTATCTCTGTAAACATGGAAATATCTACACTGCTTCCTGTATAAACATGGAAATATCTACACCGCTGTCTGTTTAAACAAGGAAATATCTACACCGCCATCTGTACAAACATGGAAATTTCTACACCGCAATCTGTATAAACATGGAAATACCTACACCGCAATCTGTATAAACATGGAAATATCTACAATGCTATCTCTGTAAACATGGAAATATCTACACAGCTATCTGTGTAAACTTGGAAATATCTACATCGCTATCTGTGTAAACTTGGCAATACCTACAACGCAATCTGTGCAAAGATGGAAATACCTACAACTCTATCTCTGTAAACATGGAAATATCTACACCGATATCTGGATAAACATGGAAATATCTACACTGCAATCTGTATAAACATGGAAATATCTACAGCGCCATCTGTATATACATGGAAATATCTACACCGCCATCTGTACACGCATGGAAACATCTACACAGTAATCTGTATAAACATGGAAATATCTACAATGCTATCTCTATAAACATGTTAATATCTACACCGCTTTGTGTATAAACATGGAAATATCTACGTCGCTATCTGTATAAACAGGGAAATATCTCCATAGCTATCTGTATAAACATGGAAATATCTACACTGCTATCTGTATAAACATGGAAATATCTACACCGCTATCTGTATAAACCTGGACAAATCTACACCGCTATCTGTATAAATATGGAAATATCTAAACCGCTATCTGTATAAACATGGAAATATCTACACCGCCATCTGCATATCCATGGAAATATCTACACCGCCATTTGTGTAAACATGGAAATATCTCCACAGCCATCTGTGTATAGATGGAAATATCAACACCGCCATCTGTACAAACATGGAAATAGCTACACCGCTATCTCTATAAACATGGAAATATCTGCACTGCCATCTGTAAAAACATGGAAATAACTATACAGTCATCTGTATAAACATGGAAATATCTACAATGCCTTCTGTATACACATGGAAATATCTACACAGCCATCTGTAGAAACACGTAAATATCTACACTGGTATCTCAATAAACATGGAAATATCTACACCGCCATCTCTATGAACATGAAAATATCTACACTGCCATCTCCATAAACATGGAACTATCTACTCCGCCCTCTGTATAAACATGGAAACATCTACACCGCCATCTGTGTGAATAACGAAATATCTACAATGCCATCTGTATAAAGATATAAATATCTGCACCGCGATCTGTATAAACATGGAAATATCTACATCGCTATCTGTATAAACGTGGAAATACCAACACCGCTATCGGTATAAACATGGAAATATCTACAACGCCATCTATATAAACACGGAAATATCTACACCTCTATGTCTATAAACATGGAAATACCTACACCGCTATCTCTATAAATATGGAAATATCCACACCGCCATCTGCATATTCATGGAAATATCTACAATGCCATCTGTATAAAGATGGAAATATCTACACGGCAATCTGTTTACAGATGGAAATATCAACACCGCCATCTCTACAAACATGGAAATATCTACACCGATATCTGTATAAACATAGAAATATCTACACTGCAGTCTGTATAAACATGGAAATATCTACACCGGTATCTGTATAAACATGGAAATATCTACACCACGATCTGTACAAACATGGAAATATTTACACTGCTATCTGTATAAACCTGGAAATATCTACACTGCTATCTCTATAAATATGGAAATATCTACACCGCCATCTGTATAAACATGGAAATAACTACACAGTCAAGTGTAGGAACATGGAAATATCTACACCACCGTTTGTATAAAGATGGAAAAATCTACAACGTTATCTGTATAAACATGGAAATATCTACACAGTGATCTGTATGAACATGGAAATATGTACAGCACTCTCTGAATAAAGATGGAAATACCTACACCGCTATCTGTAAAAACATGGAAATATCTGCACCACTATCTGTATAAATATGGAAATATTTACACCGCTATATCTATAAACATGGAAATATCTACACCGCTATCTCTATAAACATGTAAATACCTTCACCGCCGTCTGTATTAACATGGAAATATCTACACAGTCAACTGTATAAACCTTGAAATATCTACACTGTCATCTATATAAACATGGAAATATCTACAGAGAACTCTGAATAAACATGGAAATATCGGCACAGCCATCTGTATAAACATGGAAATATCTACACCGCTATCTGTGTAAACATGGAAATATCTACACCACTATGAGTATTAACGTGGAAATATCTCCATTGCTATCTGTATAAACATGGACATATCTCCACCGCAATCTGTATAAACATGAAAATATCTACACTGCTATCTCTATAAACATGGAAATATCTACAGTGCCATCTGTACAAACATGGAAATATCTACACAGTCATCTGTAGAAATAGGGAAATATCTACACTGCTATCTCTATAAACATGGAAATAACTACACCGCTATCTCTATAAACATGTAAATATCTACACCGCTATCTCCATCAACTTGGAAATATATAAACCGCCATCTCTTTAAACATGGAGTTATCTACAACGCCATCTACATAAACAAGAAAATATCTACACTGCCATCTATATAAACATGGAAATATCTACACAGCCATCTCTATAAACATGGAAATATTTACACCGCAATCTCTATAAACATGGAAATATCTACATTGCCATTTGTAGAAAGATGGAAATATCTACACCGCCATCTGTATAAACGTGGAAATATCTACACCGCTATCTGTATAAACATGGAAATATCTACACCGCAATCTGTATAAACATGGAAGTATCTACACCGCTACCTGGATAAATATGAAATATCTAAACCGCTATCTCTATAAAAATGGAAATATCTACACTGCTATCTGTATAAACATGGAAATATCCTCACCGCTATCTCTGTGAACATGGATATATCTACACCGCTATCTCTATAAACATGGAAATATCTACACCGCCATCTCTATAAACATGGAAATATCTGCACCGCCATCTGTATAAAGATGGAAATATCTACACCTCCATCTGCATAAAGATGGAAATATCTACACTGCGATGTGTACACATGGAAATATCTACACAGCCATCTGTATAAACATGGAAATATCTACACCGCTACCTCTATAAACATGGAAATACCTACAATGCAATCTGTATAAAAATGGAAATATCTACATCGCTCTCTGTGTAAACATGGAAATATCACCACCGATATCTGTTTAAATATGTAAATACCTACACCGCTATCTGTATAAAAATGGAAATATCTACACAGTCAACTGTATATACATGGAAATATCTACACAATCATCTCTATAAACATGGAAAAAACAACACTGCCATCTGTATAAACATGGTAATATCTACACAATCATCTGTATATACATGGAAATATCTACACCACCTTCTCTATAAACATGGAAATATCTACACTGCCGTCTGTATACACATGGAAATTTCTACAGAGCCATCAGTATAACCATGGAAACATCTGCACCGCTATCTCTATACACATGGAAATAACTACACTGCAATCTGTATAAACATGGAAATATCTACACCACAAACTCTATAAACATGGAAATATCTACACCGCCATCTCTATAAATATGAAAATATCTACACCGCCATCTCCATAATCATGGAACTATCTACACCGCCATCTGTGTAAACATGGAAATATATACACTGCCGTCTGTATAAAGATGGAAATATCTGCATCCCGTGCTGCATAAACATGGAAATATCTGCATTGCTATCTGTACAAACAGGGAAATACCAACACCACTATCTGTATAAAGGTGGAAATTTCTACACCACGATCTGTATAAACATGGAAATATCTATAAGTCTCTCTGTATAATCATGGAAATAAATACACCGCTATCTGTATAAACATGGAAATATCTATACCGCCCTCTGAATAAACATGGAAATATCTACACTGCTATCTCTATCAATATGGAAATGTATACACCACTATCTCTATAAACAAGGAAATATCTAGACTGCCATCTGTATAAACATGGAAATATGTACACAGCCATCTGAATAAACATGGAAATAACAACACCACTATCTCTATACAGATGGAAATAATTACACAGCTATCTCTATAAACATGGAAATACCTAAACCGCCATCTCTATAAACCTGGAAATATCTACACTGACATATTTATAAACATGAAAATATCTACACCGGTATCTCCATAAACATGGAACTATCTACACCACCATCTGTGTAAAAATGGAAATATCTAAACCGCTATCTGTATAAACATGGACATATCTACACTGCCATCTGTATAAAGATGGAAATATCTACACCGCGAGCCGTATAAACATGGAAATATCTACACCACTATCTGTATAAACATGGAAATACCAAAAAGCTATCTGTATAATCATGGAAATATCTAAACCACTATCTGTTTTAACATGGAAATATCTACACCACTATCTCTATAAACATGGAAATATCTGCACTGCCATCTCTAAAAACATGGAATTATCTACACCACTATCTCTATAAACTTAGAAATACCTACACCGCCATCTCTATAAACATGGAAATATGTACACCACTATCTCTATAAACATATAAATATCTACACCACCATCTCTATAAACATGATAATATCTAAACCGCCATCTGCATAAACATGGAAATATCTACACCGCCATCTGTGTAAACATGGAAATATCTATGCCTCCCTCTGTATAAACATAGAAATATCTACACTGCCATCTGTGGAAAGATGGAAATGTCTACACCGCGATCTGTATAAACTTGGAAATATGTACACCGCTACTTGTATAAACATGGAAATATCTACACTGCCATCTGTGGAAAGATGGAAATGTCTACACCGCGATCTGTATAAACTTGGAAATATGTACACCGCTACTTGTATAAACATGGAAATATCTACACCGCTATCTATATAAACATGGAAACACCTACACCACGATCTGTATAAAAATGGAAATATCTACACTGCTAGCTTTATAAACATGGAAATATCTACACCACTAACTGTATAAACATGCAAATATCTACACCACCATCTATATAAACATGGAAATATCTACACCGCCATCTGTATAAACATGGAAATATCTACAATGCCATCTGTAGAAAGATGGAAATATCTACACGGCAATCTGTGTAAACATGGAAATATCTACACCGATATCTGTAAAAACATGGAAATATCTACACCGCTATCTGTATAAACATGGAAATATCTACACCACGATCTGTATAAACATGGAAATATCTACAATGCCATCTGTACAAACATGGAAATATCTACACAGTTATATGTAGAAACATGGAAATATCTACACCAATATCTCTATAAACATGGAAATAACTACACCGCTATCTCTATGAACATGGAAATATATACACTGCTATCTCCACCAACATGGAAATATATACACCGCCGTCTCTTTAAACATGGAGATATCTACAACGCCATCT
The DNA here is from genome assembly GCF_029289425.2 of Pan paniscus. Lineage (NCBI taxonomy): Eukaryota > Metazoa > Chordata > Mammalia > Primates > Hominidae > Pan > Pan paniscus. The sequence continues at coordinate 123,989,006 of NC_073255.2, forward strand.
ACATAAACAAGAAATTATCTGCACTGCCATCTATATAAACATGGAAATATCTACACCACCATCTCTATAAACATGGAAATATCTACACTGCCATTTGTAGAAAGATGGAAATATCTACACCGCCATCTGTATAAATGTGGCAATATCTACAGCGCAATCTGTGTAAACATGGAAATATCTACACCGATATCTGTAAAAACATGGAAATATCTACACCGCTATCTGTGTAAACATGGAAATATCTAAACTGCCATCTGTGGAAAGATGGAAATATCTACACCACGATCTGTATAAATATGAAAATATCTACAACGCTATCTGTGTAAAGATGGTAATATCTGCACCGCAATCTGTGCAAAGATGGAAATATCTACACCGCTATCTCTGTAAACATGGAAATATCTACGCCACTATCTGTATAAACATGGAAATATCTACACTGCTATCTGTATAAACATGGATATAACTACACCGTTATCTGTATAAACATGGAAATATCTACGCCGCTATCGGAATAAATATGGAAATATCTACACCGCCATTTGTGTAAACATACAAATATCTACAGAGTCATCTGTATACACATAGAAATATCTACACAGCCATCTGTAAACATGGATGTATCTACACAACTATCTCTATAAACAAGGAAATACCTACAGCGCTATCTCTATAAACATGTAAATATCAACACCACAGTCTCTACAAACATGGAAATATCTACACCGCCATCTATGTAAACATGAAAATCTCTACACCGCTATCTGTATAAAGATGGAAATATCTACACCGCTATCTGTATAAAGATGGAAATACCTACACCGCTATCTCTATAAACAGGGAAATATCTCCACCGCTATCTGTATAAACATGGAAATATCTACACTGCTATCTGTATAAACATGGAAATATCTACACCGCTATCTGTATAAACATGGAAATATCTACAACACTATCTGTGTAAACATGGAAATATCTACACAGCTATCTGTGTAAACTTGGAAATATCTACACAGGTATCTGTGTAAAAATGGAAATATCTAAACGGCAATCTGTGCAAAGAGGGAAATATCTACACCGCTATCTCTGAAAACATGGAAATATCTACAACCCTATCTGTATAAACATGGAAATATCCACACCGCTATCTCTATAAACATGGAAAAATCAACACCGCTATCTCTATGAACATGGAAATAACTACACCGCCATCTCTATAAACATGGGAATGTCTACACCGCGAGCAGTATAAACATGGAAATATCTACACCGCTATCTGTATAAACATGGAAATATCTCCACTGCTATCTCTATAAACATCGAAATATCTACACCGCCATCTGTATAAACATGGAAAAACTTACAAAGTTACCTGTATAAACATGGAAATATCTACAGTGCCATCTGTATAAACATGGAAATATCTACACAGTCATGTGTATATACATGGAAATATCTACACCGCTATCTATATAAACATGGAAATAACTACACCGCTATCTGTATAAACATTGAAAAACTTACAAAGTTACCTGTATAAACATGGAAATATCTACACCGCCATTTACATATCCATGGAAATACCTGCGCCGCCATCTGTATAAACATGGAAATATCTACACGGTCATCTGTGTAGAGATGGAAATATCAACACCGCCATCTGCGCAAACATGGAAATATCTGCACCGCTATCTCTATAAACATGGAAATATCTACACCGTTATCTCCATAAACATGGAAATATCTACACCGTCATCTGTATTAACATGGAAATATCTACACAGTCATCTGTATAAACCTGGAAATATCTACACTGTCATCTATATAAACATGGAAATATCTACAGAGAACTCTGTATAAACATGGAAATATCTGCACAGCCATCTGTATAAACATGAAAATATCTACACCTCTTTCTGTATAAACATGGAAATATCTACACCGCTATGTGTATTAACGTGGAAATATCTCCACTGCTATCCGTATAAACATGGACATATCTCCTCTGAAATCTGTATAAACATGAAAATAACTACACCAATATCTGTATAAACATGGACATATCTCCACTGCAATCTGTATAAACATGAAAATATCTACACCGCTATCTCTATAAACATGGAAATATCTACAATGCCATCTGTACAAACAGGGAAATATCTACACAGTTATCTGCAGAAACATGGAAATATCTACACCGCTATCGCTAAAACATGGAAATAACTACACCGTTACCTCTATAAACATGGAAATATCTACACCGCTATCTCCATCAACATGGAAATATATACACTGCCATCTCTTTAAACATGGAGATATCTACAACGCAATCTACATAAACAAGAAAATACCTGCACTGCCATCTATATAAACATGGAAATATCTACACCGCCATCTCTATAGACATGGAAATATCTACACTGCCATTTGTAGAAAGATGGAAATATCTACACCACCATCTGTATAAACGTGGAAATATCTACACCGCTATTTGTATATACATGGAAATATCTACACAGCAATCTGTATAAACATGGAAATATCTACACCGCTATCTGTATAAATATGAAATATCTAAACCGCTATCTCTATAAAAATGGAAATATCTACACTGCTATCTGCATAAACATTGAAATATCCTCACTGCTATCTCTGTGAACATGGATATATCTACACCGCTATCTAAATAAACATGGAAATATCTACACTACTATCTCTATAAAGATGGAATTATCTACATCGCCATCTGTGTAAACATGGAAATATCAACACAGCTATCTGTATAAACATGGTAATATCTACACTGCTATCTGTATAAACATGGAAATATCGACACCCCTCTCTCTATAAACATGGAAATATCCACACCGCTATCTCTATAAATATTGAAAAATCAACACCGCTATCACTATGAACATGGAAATATCTACACCGCCATCTGTATAAACATTGGAATATATACACCGCGATCAGTATAAACATGGAAATATCTACACCGCTATCTGTATAAACATGGAAATATCTCCACTGCTATCTCTATAAACATCGAAATATCTACACCGCCATCTGTATAAACATGGAAAAAATTACAAAGTTATTTGTATAAACATGGAAATATCTACACCGCCATCTGTATAAACATGGAAATATCTACACAGCAATGTGTATATACATGGAAATATCTACACCGCTATCTATATAAACATGGAAATAACTACACCGCTATCTGTATAAACATGGAAATATCTCCAGCGCCATCTACATCTACATGGAAATATCTGCACCACCATCTATATAAACATGGAAATATCTACGCAGTCATCTGTGTAGAGATGGAATTATCAACACCGCCATCTGTACAAAGATGGAAATACTTACAAAGTTATCGGTATAAACATGGAAATATCTACACCGCCATCTCTATAAACATGGAAATATCTACACTGCCATTTGTAGAAAGATGGAAATATCTACACCGCCATCTGTATAAACGTGGAAATATCTACACCGCTATCTGTATAAACATGGAAATATCTACACCGCAATCTGTATAAACATGGAAATATCAACACCGCTATCTGTATAAATATGAAACATCTAAACTGCTATCCCTATAAAAATGGAAATATCTACACTGATATCTGTATATACACGGAAATATCCTCACTGCTATCTCTATGAACATGGATATATCTACACCGCTATCTAAATAAACATGGAAATATCTCCACTGCCATCTCTATAAACATGGAATTATCTACATCGCAATCTGTATAAACATGGAAATAACTACACCGCTATCAGTATAAACATGGTAATATCTACAATGCTATCTGTATAAACATGGAAATATCTACACTGCGATCTGTATAAACATGGAAATATCTACACCGCGATCTGTAAAAACATGGAAATATCTTCACTGCGATCTGTATAAACATGGAAATATCTACACCGCTATCTCTATAAAGATGGTAATATCTACACCACCATCTATATAAACTTGGAAATATTTACAATGCCATCTGTAGAAAGATGGAAATAACTACACCGCAATCTGTGTAAACATGGAAATATCTACACCGATATCTGTATAAACATGGAAATATCCACACCGCTATCTGTATAAACATGGAAATATCTACACCGTGATCTGTATAAACATGGAAATATCTACAATGCCATCTGTACAAACATGGAAATATCTACACAGTTATATGTAGAAACATTGAAATATCAACACCGATATCTCTATAAACATGGAAATAACTACACCGCTATCTCTATAAACATGGAAATGTATACACTACTATCTCCACCAACATGGAAATATATACACCGCCGTCTCTTTAAACATGGAGATATCTACAACGCCATCTACATAAACAAGAAAGTATCTACACTGCCATCTATATAAACATGGAAATATCTACACAGCCATCTCTATAAACATGGAAATATCTACACTGCCATTTGTAGAAAGATGGAAATATCTACAATGCCATCTGTATAAATGTGGCAATATCTACACCGCAATCTGTGTAAACATGGAAATATCTACACCGATATCTGTAAAAACATGGAAATATCTACACCGCTATCTGTATAAACATGGAAATATCTAAACTGCCATCTGTGGAAAGATGGAAATATCTACACCACGATCTGTATAAATATGAAAATATCTACAACGCTATCTGTGTAAAGATAGAAATATCTACACCGCAATCTGTGCAAAGATGGAAATATCTACACCGCTATCTCTGTAAACATGGAAATATCTACGCCACTATCTGTATAAACATGGAAATATCTACATCGCTATCTGTATAAACATGGATATATCTACACCGTTATCTGCATAAACATGGAAATATCTCCACCGCTATCTGTATAAATATGGAAATATCTACACCGCCATTTGAGTAAACATACAAATATCTACAGAGTCATCTGTATACACATAGAAATATCAACACAGCCGTGTGGAAACATGGATGTATCTACACAACTATCTCTATAAACAAGGAAATACCTACAGTGCTATCTCTATAAACATGTAAATATCAACACCACAGTCTCTACAAACATGGAAATATCTACACCGCCATCTATGTAAACATGAAAATCTCTACACCGCTATCTGTATAAAGATGGAAATATCTACACCGCTATCTGTATAAAGATGGAAATATCTACACCGCTATCTCTATAAACATGGAAATATCTACACAGCCATCTGTATAAACATGGAAATATCTACACTGCTATTTCTATAAACATGGAAATATCTACATCGCTATCTGTATAAACAGGGAAATATCTCCACCGCTATCTGTATAAACATGGAAATATCTACACTGCTATCTGTATAAACATGGAAATATCTACACCGCTATCTGTATAAACATGGAAATATCTACAATGCTATCTGTGTAAACATGGAAATATCTACACAGCTATCTGTGTAAACTTGGAAATATCTACACAGGTATCTGTGTAAAAATGGAAATATCAACACGGCAAATTGTGCAAAGAGGGAAATATCTACACCGCTATCTCTGAAAACACGGAAATATCTACAACGCTATCTGTATAAACATGGAAATATCTACACGACTATCTGTATAAACAAGGAATTATCTAAAACACCATCTGTATAAACATGGAAATACCTACACCACTATCTGTAGAAATATGGAAATATCTACACCGTCATCTCTATAAACATGGAAATATCTATACCGCTATCTGTATAAACATGGAAATACCCACACCGCTATCTGTATAAAAATGGAAATAGCCACACCGCTATCTGTATAAACATGGAAATGTCTACACCGATATCTGTATAAATAAGGAAATATCTACACCGCCATCTGTATAAACATGGAAATAACTACACCGATATCTGTATAAATATGGAAATATCCACACCGCTATCTCTATAAACATGGAAATACCTACACCGATTTCTCTATAAACATGGAAATATCTACACTGCAATCTCTATATACATGGAAATATCAACACCGCCATCTCTATAAACATGAAAATATCTACACCGCCATCTTCAGAAACATGGATGTATCTACACCGCCATCTTTATACACATGGAAATATCTGCAACTCTATCTGTGTAAACACAGAATTATCTACACGGCTATTTGTGTAAACATGGAAATATCTGCACCGCTCTCTGTATAAAGATGGAAATATCTACACCACTATCTGTAAAACGTGGAAATATCTACACCGCTCTCTGTATAAACCTGGAAATATCTACACCGCTATCACTATAAACATGAAAATACTTACACCACCATTTCTATGAGCATGGAAATATTTACACCGCAATCTCTATAGACATAGAAATAACAACACCGCCATCCCTATAAACATGGAAATATCTACACCACCATCTGCATAAACATAGAAATATCTACACAGACATCTGTATAAACATGGAAATATCTACACTGCCATCTGTATAAACTTGGAAATATCTACACTGACATCTGTAGAAAGATGGAAATGTCTACAAAGCGATCTGTATAAACATGGGAATTTCTACACCGCTACCTGTATAAACATGGAAATATCTACACCGCTATCAGTAACAACATGGAAATAACCACACTGCAATCTATATAAACATGGAAATATCTAAAATGCCATCTCTTTAAACACGGAAATACCTACACAGCTATCTGTGTAAACATGGAAATAACTACACCGCTATCTGTGTAAATTTGGCAATACTTACAACGCAATCTGTGCAAAGATGGAAATATCTACACCGCTATCTCTGTAAACATGGAAATATCTACACAGCTATCTGTATAAACATGGAAAAATCTACAGCGCCATCTGTATAAACATGGAAATATCTCCAATGCCATCTGTACACAAATGGAAATATCTACACAGCCATCTGTATAAACATGGAAATATCTACACCGCTATCTCCGTAAACATGGAAATATCTACACCGCTATCTGTATAAACATGGAAATATCTATACCGCAGTCTCTATAAACATGGAAATATCTCCACCGCTATCTGTGTTAACATGAAAATATCTACATCGCTATCTGAATAATCATGGACATATCTACACCGCAATCTGTATAAACATGTAAATATCTATCACGCTATGTTTGTAAACATGGAAATATCTACACTGCGGTCTGCATAAACATGTTAATATCTACACCACTATCTGTATAAACACGTAAATATCTACACCACGATCTGTATAAACCTGGAAATATCTACACCGCTATCTGTGTAAACATGGAAATATCTTCACCGCTATCTGTACAAACATGAAAATATCTACACCGCCATCTCTATAAACATGGAAATATCTACACTGCCATCTCTATAAAGATGGAAATATCTACAACGCGAGCTGTATAAACATGGAATTATCTACAACGCTAGTTGTATAAACATGGAATTATCTACAACGCTAGTTGTATAAACATGGAAATAGCAACACCGCTATCTGTATAAACATGGAAATACCTACACTGCTATCTGTATAAACATGGAAATATCTACACAACTATCCCTATAAACATGGAAATACCTACACCGCCATCTCTATACACATAGAAATATCTACACCGCTATCTCTATAAACATAGAAATATCTACACCGCCATCTCTATAAACATGGAAATATCTACACCGCCATCTTCATGAACATGGAAATATCTACTTCGCTATCTGTTTAAACATGGAAATATCTACACTGTCATCTGTATAAACATGGAAATATCTAACCTGCCATCTGTGGAAAGATGGAAATATCTACACCACGATCTGTATAAATATGAAAATATCTACACCGCTATCTCTGTAAACATGGAAATACCTACACCACTATCTGTATAAACATGGAAATATCTACATCGCTATCTGTATAAACATGGATATATCTACACCGTTATCTGTATAAACATGGAAATATCTGCACCGCTTTCTGTATAAATATTTAAATATCTACACCGCCATTTGTGTAAACATACAAATATCTACAGAGTCATCTGTATACACATGGAAATATATACACAGCCATCTGTATAAACATGGATGTATTTACACAACTATCTGTATAAACAAGGAAATACCTACTGCGCTATCTCTATAAACATGGAAATATCAACACCACAATCTCTACAAACATGGAAATATCTACACCGCCATCTATATAAACATGAAAATATCTACACCGACATCTCCATAAACATGGAACTATCTACACCACCATCTGTATAAACATGGAAATTTCTACACCGCTATCTGAATAAACAAGGAAATATCTACACCGCCATCTGTAGATACATGGAAATATCTACACCGCAATCTGTATAAACATGGAAATACCTACACCGCTATCTGTAGAAATATGGAAATATATTCAATGCTATCTGTGTAAACTTGGAAATATCTACACAGCTATCTGTGTAAACTTGGAAATATCTACCCAGGTATCTGTGTAAAAATGGAAATATCTATACAGCAATCTGTGAAAAGATGGAAATATCTACACCGCTATCTCTGTAAACATGGAAATATCTACACTGCTTCCTGTATAAACATGGAAATATCTACACCGCTGTCTGTTTAAACAAGGAAATATCTACACCGCCATCTGTACAAACATGGAAATTTCTACACCGCAATCTGTATAAACATGGAAATACCTACACCGCAGTCTGTATAAACATGGAAATATCTACAATGCTATCTCTGTAAACATGGAAATATCTACACAGCTATCTGTGTAAACTTGGAAATATCTAAACCGCTATCTCTGTAAGTTTGGCAATACCTACACCACAATCATTGCAAAGTTAGAAATAGCTACACCGCTATCTCTGTAAACATGGAAATATCTACACCGATATCTGTATAAACATGGAAATAACTACACTGCCATCTGTATAAACATGGAAATACCTACACCACTTTCTCTATAAACATGAAAATATCTACACTGCTATCTCTATATACATAGAAATATCTACACCTCCATCTCTATAAACATGAAAATATCTACACCGCCATCTTCAGAAACATGGATGTATTTACACCGCCATCTGTATAAACATGGAAGTATCTACACCACTATCTGTATAAATATGGAAATATCTTCACTGCCATCTGTATAAACATGGCAATATCTACACCGCCATCTGTATAAAGATGGAAATATCTACACCGAAATCTGTATATATATGGAAATATCTACACCACTATCTGTATAAAGAAGGAAATACCTACACCGCCATCTGTATAAACATGGAAATACCTACACCGCTATCTGTAGAAATATGGAAATATCTACACCGCTATCACTATAAACATGGAATTACCAACACCGCTTTCTCTATAAATGTGGAAATATCTACATCGCAATCTCTATAAACATGGAATTATCTACACCGCCATCTCTATAAACATGAAAATATCTACACCGCCATCTTCAGAAACATGGCTGTATCTTCACCGCCATCTGTATAAAGATCGAAATATCTACACCACTATCTGTATAAACATGGAAAAATCTTCACTGCCATCTGTATAAAGTTGGAAATATCTGCACTGCGAGTTGTATAATCATGGAAATATCTTCACCGCTATCTCTATAAACATGGAAATACCTACAACGCCATCTCTATAAACATGGAAATATCTACACCGCTATCTGTATAAAAATGGAAATATCTGTACCGCTATCTGTATAAACCTGGAAAGATCTACACAGCTATCTGTATAAATATGGAAATATCTACAACGCTGTCTCTCTAAACATGGAAATGTCTACACTGCTATCTGTATAAGCATGGAAATATCTACATCGTTATCTCTATAAACATGAAAATATCTTCACTGACATATGTATAAACATGGAAATAACTTCAGAGTCATCTGTATAAACATGGAAATATCTACACCACCATCTGTATAAACATGGAAATATCTACACGGAAAGCTGTATAAACATGGAAATATCTAGACAGTCATCACTATAAACATGGAAATATCTAAACCGCTATCTGTATAAACATGGAAATATCTACAACGCTATCTGTGTAAACATGGAAATATTTACAACGCTATCTGTGTAAACATGGAAGTATCTACACAGCTATCTGTAAAACGTGGAAATATCTACACATCTATCTGTATAAACGTTGAAATATCTAAACCGCTATCTGTATAAATGTGGAAATATCTTCAACGCTATCTGTATAAACGTGGAAATATCTACATCGCTATCTGTATAAACGTGGAAATACCTTCATCGCTATTTATATAAACCTGGAAATATCTACACCGCTATCTGTATCAACGTGGAAATAACTACACCGCTATCTGTATAAACATGGAAATATCTACAATGCTATCTCTGTATACCTGTAAATATCTACACAGCTATCTGTGTAAACTTGGAAATACCTACACCGCTATCTGTGTAAAGTTGGCAATATCTACACCGCAATCTGTGCAAAGATGGAAATATCTACTCTGCTATCTCTGTAAACAAGGAAATATCTACTCCGCTATCTGTATAAAAATGGAAATATCTACAGCGCCATCTGTATGAACATGGAAATATCTACAGCGCCATCTCTGTAAACATTGAAATATCTACATTGCCATCTTTAAAAATATGGAAGTATCTACCCAGTCATTTGTATAAACATGGATATATCTACAACGCCATCTCTATAAACATGGAAATATCTACACCATCTGTTTAAGCATGGAAATATCTACACAGCCATCTGTGTAAACATGGAAATATCTACACCGCTATCTCCATAAACACGGAAATACCTACACCGCTATCTCTATAAACATGGAAATATGCACACCGCCATCTGTATAAACATGGAAATTCTTACAAAGTTATCTGTATAAACATGGAAATATCTACACCGTGGTCTGTATAAACATGGAAATATCTACACAGACATCTGTATATACATGGAAATATCTACACCGCCATCTGCATATCCATGGAAATATCTATGCCAAAATCTGTATAAACTTGGAAATATCTACACGGCCATCTGTGTATAGATGGAAATATCAACACTGCCATCTGTACAAACATGGAAATATCTACACCGCTATCTCTATAAACATGGAAATATCTACACTGCCATCTGTAAAAACATGGAAATACCTATACAGTCATCTGTATAAACATGGGAGTATCTACACCACCATCTGTATAAAGATGGAAATATCTACAATGCCATCTGTATACACATGGAAATATCTACACAGCCATCTGTATAAACATGTAAATATCTACACTGCTATCTCTGTAAACATGGAAATATCTACACCGCCATCTGTATAAACATGAAAATATCTACACTGCCATCTCCATAAACATGGAACTATCAACTCCGCCATCTGTATAAACATGGAAACACCTACACCGCCATTTGTGTGAATAAGGAAATATCTACAATGCCATCTGTATAAAGATAAAAATATCTGCACCGCGAGCTGTATAAACATGGAAATATCTACATCGCTATCTGTATAAACGTGGAAATACCAACACCGCTATCGGTATAAACATGGAAATATCTACAACGCCATCTACATAAACATGGAAATAACTTCACCACTATGTCTACAAACATGGAAATATCTACACCGCTATCTCTATAAACATGAAAATATCTACATCGCCATCTGCATATCCATGGAAATATCTGCACTGCCATCTGTATAAAGATGGAAATATCTAAACAGCAATCTGTGTACAGATGGAAATATCAACACCGCCATCTGTACAAACATGGAAATATCTACACCGCTATCTGTATAAACTTAGAAATATCTACACTGCAGTCTGTTTAAACATGGAAATATCTACACTGGTATCTGTATAAACATGGAAATATGTACACCACGATCAGTATAAACATGGAAATATTTTCACCACTATCTGTATAAACTTGGAAATATCTACACTGCTATCTCTATAAATATGGAAATATCTACACCGCCATGTGTATAAACATGGAAATAACTACACAGTCATGTGTAGGAACACGGAAATATCTACACCATCGTTTGTATAAAGATGGAAATCTCTACAACGTTATCTGTATAAACATGGATATATGTACACAGCCCTCTGTATAAATATGGAAATATCTGCAAAGGCATCTGTATAAACATGGAAATATCAACACTGCCATCAGTACAAACATGGAAATATCTGCACGGCTATCTGTATAAACATTGAAATATGTACACCGCGGTCTGTTTAAACATGTTAATACCTACACCGCTATCTGTATAAACATGTAAATATCTACACCACGTTCTGTATAAATATGGAAATATGTACACCGCTATCTGTATAAACATGGAAATACCTACACAGCCATCTGTGTAAACATGGAAATATCTACTCTGCTAACTCTATAAACATGGAAATACCTACAACGCTATCTCTATAAACATGGAAATACCTACAACGCAATCTCCATCAACATGGAAGTATCTACACTGCTATCTGTATAAACATGGAAATTCTTCACCGTTATCTCTATAAACATGGAAATACCTACACTGCCATCTGTATAAACATACAAATATCTACAAAGTCATGTGTATAAACATGGAAATATCTACACCACCATCTCTATAAACATAGGAATATCTACACTGCCATGTGTATACACATGGAAATATCTACACATCCATCTGTATAAACATGGAAATATCTCCACCTCTATCTCTATAAACATGGAAATATCTACACATCCAGCTGCATAAACATGGAAATATCTACACTGCAATGTACACACATGGAAATATCTACACAGCCATCTCTATAAACATGGAAATATCTACACTGCTACCTCTATAAACATGGAAATACCTACAAAGCAATCTGTATAAACATGGAAATATCTACATCGCTCGTTGTATAAACATGGAAATATCACCACCGCTATCTGTTTATATATGGAAATATCTACACCGCTATCTGTATAAGAATGGAAATATCTACACAGTCAACTGTATATACATGGAAATATCTACACCACCATCTCTTTAAACATGGAAATATCTACACTGCCATCTGTAAACATGGAAATATCTACCCAGTCATCTGTATATACATGGAAATCTCTACACCACCATCTCTATAAACATGCAAATATCTACACTGCCGTCTGTATACACATAGAAATGACTACAGAGCCATCAGTATAAACATGGAAACATCTGCACCGTTATCTCTATACACATGGAAATACCTACCCTGTAATCTCTATAAACATGGAAATATCTACACCACAATCTCTATAAACATGGAAATATCTACACAGCTATCTATATAAACAAGGAAATACCTACACCGCAATCTGTATATACATGGAAATATCTACACCGCTATCAGTATAAATATGGAAATATCTACACCGCTATCTGTATAAATATGGAAATATCTACACCGCTATCTCTATATACATGGAATTGTCTACAGCGCTATCTGTATAAACATGGAAATAACTACACCGCCATCTCTATAAATCTGCAAATATCTACACCGCAATCTGTACAAACATGGAAATAACTACACTGCTATCTGTATAAACATGGAAATATCTACACCGCTATCTGTATAAACTTGGAAATATCTACACTGCCATCTGCATAAACTTGGAAATATCTCCACCGCTATCTGTATAAACATGGATATATCTACCTAGCTATCTGTATAAACATGGAAATATCTTCATCGCTATATGTATAAACAGGGATATATCTCCACCGCTGTCTCTATAAACATGGATATATCTACACCACTATCTTTATAAACATGGAAATATCTACACCGCTTTCTGTATAAACATGGAAATATCTAAACCGCTATCTGTATAAACATGGAAATATCTACAACGCTATCTGTATATACATGGAAATATCTACACGGCTATCTGTATAAACATGGAAATATCTACACCGCTATCTGTATAAATATGGAAATATATATACCGCTATCTCTATAAACATGGAAATGTTTACACCGCTATCTGCATAAACATGGAAATATCTTCATGGCTATCTCTATAAACTTGGAAATATCTACACAGCTATCTATATAAACAAGGAATTAACTACACCGCAGTCTGTATAAACATGGAATTATCTACACTGCTTTCTGTATAAATATGGATATATCTACACCGCTATCTCTATAAACATGGAAATGTCTACACAGCTATCTGTATAAACATGGAAATATCTACATGGCTATGTCTATAAACATGGAAATATCTACACCGCCGCCTGTAAAAACATGGAAATACCTAAACAGTCATCTGTATAAACATTGAAATATCTACACCGCTATCTCTATAAAAATGGAAATACCTACACCGCAATTTGTATAAACATGGAAATATCTACACCGCTATCAGTATAAACATGGATATATCTACACCACTATCTGTAAAAACATGGAAATATATACACTGCCATCTGTATAAACATGGAAATAGGCACACCGCTATCTGTGAAATCATGGAAATATATACACCAACATCTGAATAAACATGGAAACATCTATACAGCTATCTGTAGAAATATGGAAATAACTACACCGCTATCTGTATAAATATGGAAATATCTACAGCGCTATCTCTATAAACATGGAAATTTCTACATCGCTATCTGTATAAACATGGAGATATCTACACGGTTTTCTATGTAAACATGGAAATATCTAAAGTGCCTTCTGTATAAACATGGAAATAACTACAGAGTCATCTGTATAAACATGATAATATCTACACCACCGTCTGTATAAACATGGAAATATCTACACTGCCATCTGTATAAACATGGAAATATCTACAAAGCCATCTATATAAAAATGGAAATATCTACACCGCTTTCTGTATGAACATGGAAATAGCCACACCGAAATCTGTATAAACATGGAAATATCTACACCGCCATCTGCAAAAACTTGGAAATATCTAAGCGGTCATCTGTAAAAACATGGAAATATCCACACTGCCATCTGTATACACATGGAAATGTACACAGCACTATCTGTATAAACATGGGAAAATCTACATCGCTATCTGTATAAACATGGAAATATCTCCACCGCTATCTGTATGAACATGGAAATATCTACACCGCCATCAGTATAAACATGGAAATAACTTCACCGCTATCAGTATAAATATGGAAATATCTACAACGCCATCTCTATAAACATGGAAATGTCTACACCGCCATCTGTATAAACATGGATATATCTACACCGCCATCTCTATAAATATAGAAATATCTACACCGATACATGTATAAACATGGAAATATCTACAACACTATCTCTGTAAACATGGGAATACCTTCACAGTTATCTGTGTAAACAAGGAAATATGTACACTGCTATCTGTGTAAAGATGGAAATATCTTCTACGCAATATGCGCAAATATGGAAATATCTACACCGCTATCTCTGTAAACATGGGAATATCTATACCGCTATCTGTATATACATGGAAATATCTACACTGCTGTCTGTATAAATATGGAAATAAATACATCGCTATGTGTATAAACATGGAATTATCTACACCGCTATCTCTATAAACATAGAAATATCTAAAACGATATCTGTATAAACATGGAAATATCTACACCACCATCAGCATAAACATGGAAATAACTACACCGCCATATATATAAACATGGAAATATCTACACTGCCATCTCTATAAACATAGAAACATCTACACTGTCATCTGTAGAAAGATGGAAATATCTGCACCGAGATCTTCATAAACATGGAAATATCCACACCTCTACCTGTATAAACATGGAAATATCTTCACCACTATCTGTATAAACATGGAAATATCTACACTGCCATCTGTATAAACGTGGAAATATCTACACTGCCATCTCTAAACACATGGAAATACCTACACCGCTATCTGTATAAGCATGGAAATATCTACACCGCTATCTTTATAAACATGGAAATATCTACACCGATATCTGTATAAACATGGGAATATCTACAACAATATCTGTGTAAACAGGGAAATATCTACACACCTCTCTGTGTCAACATGGAAATATGTACACCGCTATCTGTGAAAGATGAAAACATGTACACCACAATCTGTGCAAATATCAATATATCTACACCGCTATATCTGTAAACATGGAAATATCTACCCCGTTATGTGTATAAACATGGAAATATCTACACCGCTATCTGTATAAACATGGAAATTTCTACTCTGCTATCTCTATAAGTATTGAAATACCTAAAACGCAGTCTCTATAAACATGGAAATGCCTACACCGCTATCTGTAAACATGGAAATATCTACAACACTATCTTTATAAACTTGGAAATATCAACACCGCCTTGTGTATAAACATGGAAATAAACCCACCGCTATCTGTATAAACATGGAAATATCTCCAACGCTATCTCTATAAACATTTAAATATCTACACCGCTATCTGTATAAACATGGAAATATCTCCAATTCTATCTGTATAAACATGGAAATATCTACACCGCTATCTGTATAAACATGGGAATATCTACATTGCTATCTGAATAAACATGGAAATATCCCCAGCGCTATCTCTATGAACATGAAAATATCTACACCACTATCTTTGTAAACATGGAAATATCTTCACCGCTACCTGTATAAACATGGAAATATCTACAACACTATCTGTGTAAACATGGGAATATCTTCACAGTTATCTGTGTAAACATTGAAATATCTACACCGCTATCTTTGTAAAGATGGAAATATCTTCAACGCTATCTGTGTAAAGATGGAAATATCTTCACTGCAATATGCGCAAATATGGAAATATCTACACTGCCATCTCTGTAAACATGGAAATATCTGCAGCGCTATCTGTATAAACATGGAAATATCTGCACTGCTATCTGTATAAACATGGAAATATCTCCATGGCTATCTCTGTAAACATGGAAATATCTACACCGCCATCTGTATAAACATGGAAATACCTACACAGTCATCTGTATAAACATGGAAAAATCGACACCACTATCTGTATACACATGGAAACATCTACAACGCCATCGGTATAAACATGGAAATATCTACACAGCCGTCTGTATAAACATGGAAATATCTATTCAGCCATCTCTATAAACATGGAAGTATCTACACAGCTATCTGTATAAATATGGAAATAGTCACACTGCTATCTGCATAAACATGGAAATATCTACCCCTCCATTTGGAAAAACATGGAAATATCTACACAGTCATCTGTATAAACATGGAAATATCTACATCGCTGTCTGTATAAACATGGAAATATCTCCAGCGCTATCTCTATAAACATGGAAATATCTACACCGTTATCTTTGTAAACATGGAAATATCTACACAGCTACCTGTATAAACATGGAAATATCTACAACACTATCTGTGTAAACATGGGAATACCTTCACAGCTATCTGTGTTAACGTGGAAATATGTACGCCTCTATCTGTGTAAAGATGGAAATATCTACCCCGAAATATGCGCAATTATGGAAATATCTACACAGCTATCTCTGTAACCATGCAAATATCTACACCGCTATCTGTATAAACACGGAAATATCTTCACTGCTATCTGCATAAACATGGAAATATCTACATGGCTATCTCCATAAACATGGAAATATCTACACCGCCATCTGTATAAACATGGAAATACCGACACAGCCATCTTTATAAACATGGAAAAATCTACACCACTATCTGTATAAACATGGAAATATCTACACAGCCATCTGTATAAACATGGAAATATCTACACAGCCATCTGTATAAACATGGAAATATCTACACTGCCATCTGTATAAACATGGAAATATCTACACAGACATCTGTATAATCATGGAAATATCTACACAGCCATCTCTAAAAACATGGAAATATTTACATTGCTATCTGTATAAACATGGAAATTGCCACAACTCTATCTGCATAAACATGGAAATATATACACCGCCATCTGTAAAAACATGGAAATATCGACACAGTCATCTGTATAAACATGGAAATATCTACACCTACACGTGTATAAACATGGAAATATCTACACTGCCATCTGTATACACATGGAAATATCTACACAGCCATCTGTATAAACACGGAAATATCTACACCGCTATCTCCATAAACATGGAAATACCTACACCGCAATCTGTATAAACATGGAAATATCTACACCACTATCTGTATAAACATGGAAGTGTCTCCACAGCTATCGGTAAAAATATGGAAATATCTACACCGCTATCTCCATAAACATGGAAATATCTACACCGCTAGCTGTATAAACATGGAAATATCTACTTGGCTATCTCTAGAAACATGGAAATATCTACACTGCCATCTGTACAAACATGGAAATACCTACACAGTCGATTGCATAAACATGAAAATATCTACACCACTATCTGTATAAACATGGAAATATCTACACCGTTATCTTTGTAAACATGGAAATATCTACACCGCTACCTGTATAAACACGGAAATACCTACATCACTATCTGTGTAAACATGGGAATATCTTCACAGCTATCTGTGTAACCATGGAAATATGTACACCGCTATCTGTGTAAAAATGGAAATATCTACACCGCAATATGCGCAAATATGGAAATATCTACACCGCTATATCTGTAAACATGGAAATATCTACACCGCTATCTCTGTAAACATGGAAATATCTACACCGCTATCTGTATAAACTTGGAAATACCTACACATTCATCTGTATAAACATGGAAAAATCTACACCACTATCTGTATAAACATGGAAATATCTCCACTGCCATCTGTATAAACATGGAAATATCTACACAGCCATCTGTATAAACATGGAAATATCTACACAGCCATCTCTATAAACATGGAAATATCTACAGAGCTATCTGTATAAACATCGAAAGAGCCACACCGCTATCTGTATAAACATGGAAATATCTACACCGCCGTCTGTAAAAACAAGGAAATATCTACACAGTCATCTGTAAAAACATGGAAATATCTACATCTCCATGTGTATAAACATGGAAATATCTACACCGTCATCTGTATACACATGGAAATACCTACACAGCCATCTGTATAAACATGGAAATATCTATACCGCTATCTCCATAAACTTTGAAATACCCACACCGCAATCTGTATAAACATGGAAATATCTACACCGCAATCTGTATAAACATGGAAGTATCTACACTGCTATCTGTAAAAATATGAAAATATCTACACCGCTATCTCTATAAACATGGAAATATCTACACCGCTAGCTGTATAAACGTGGAAATATCTACTTGGCTCTCTCTAGAAACAGGGAAATATCTACACCGCCATCTGTATAAACATGGAAATATCTACACAGTCGATTGCATAAACATGGAAATATCTACACCACTATCTGTGTAAACATGGAAATATCTACACTGCTATCTTTATAGACATGGAAATATCTACACCGCTATCTGTATAAACATGGGAATATCTACAACAATGTCTGTGTAAACATGGAAATATCTACAGAGCTATCAGTGTAAACATGGAAATATGTACACCAATATCTGAGTAAAGATGAAAATATGTACACCGCAATCTGTACAAATATCAAAATATCTACTACGCTATCTCTTTAAACATGGAAATATCTTCCCCGTAATCTGTATAAACATGGAAATATCTACACCGCTATCTGTATAAACATGGAAATATCTACACCGCTATCTCTATAAATATTGAAATATCTACAACGATATCTCTATAAACATGGAAATGCCTACACAGCTATCTGTATAAACATGGAAATATCTACATGGCTATCTCTATAAACATGGAAATATCTACACCGCCATCTGTATAAACATGGAAATAACTACACAGTCATCTGTATAAACATGGAAACATCTACAACACTATCTATATAAACATGGCAATATCTACACTGCCATCTGTATAAACATGGAAATGTCTACACCGCCATCTGTATAAACATGGAAATATCTCCAACGCTATCTGTATAATCTCAGAAATATCTGCACTGCTATCTGTATAAACATGGAAATATCTACATGGCTATATCCATAAACATGGAAATATCTACACCGCCATCTGTACAAACATGGAAATACCTACACAGTCATCTCTATAAACATGGAAAAACCTACACCTACAGGTATATAAACATGGAAATATCTACACTGCCATCTGTATACACATGGAAATATCTACACAGCCATCTGTATAAACATGGAAATATCTACACCGGTATCTCCATAAACATGGAAATACCTACACAGCAATCTGTATAAACATGGAAATGTCTACACCGTTATCTGTATAAACATGGAAATATCTACACCGCTATCTGTTAAAATATCGAAATATCTACACCGCTATCTCTATAAACCTGGAAATATTTACACTGCTTGCTGTATAAACATGGAAATATCTACTTGGCTATCTCTAGAAACATGGAAATATCTACACCGCCATCCGTATAAACATGGAAATACCTGCACAGTCAATTGCATAAACATGGAAATATCTACACCACTGTCTGTATAAATATGGAAATATCTACACCGCTATCTGTATAAACATGGAAATACCTACACCGCTATCTATATAAACATGGAATTATCTACACCGCTATCTCTATAAACATAGAAATATCTAAAACGCCATCTCTATAAACATGGAAATATCTACACCGCCATCAGCATAAACATGGAAATAACTACACCGCCGTCTGTATAAACATGGAAATATCTACACCGCCATCTCTATAAACATAGAAACATCTGCACTGTCATCTGTTGAAAGATGGAAATACCTACACCGAGATCTGCATAAACATGGAAATATCTACACCTCTACCTGTATAAAGATGGAAATAGCTACACAGCTATCAGTATAAATATGGAAATATTTACACCGCTATCCCTATGAACATGGAAATGTCTACACCGCCATCTGTAAAAACATGGAAATATTTACACAGTCATCTGTATAAACATGGAAATATCTACACCTAAATTTTTAAAACATGGAAATATCTACACTGCCATCTGAATACACATGAAAATATGTACACAACCATCTGTATAAACATGGAAATATCTACACTGTTATCTCTATAAACATGCAAATACCTACACCACCATCTGTATACATGGAAATATCTAGACCGCTATCTGTATAAACATGGAAATATCTACACCGCTATCTGTATAAACTTGGAAATATCTACACCGCCATCTGTATAAACATGGAAATTTCTCCACCGCTATCTGTATAAAAATGGAAATACCTCCACCGCTATCTGTTAACATGGAAATATCTACACTGCTATCTGTATAAACATGGAAATATCTACACAGCCATGTGTATATACATGGAAATATCTACACCGCTATCCATATAAACATGGAAATAACTGCACCGCTATCTGTATAAACATGGAAATATCTACACCGCCATCTACATATCAATGGAAATATCTGCGCCGCCATCTGTATAAACATGAAAATATCTACACGGTCATCTGTGTATAGATGGAAATGTCAACACCGCCATCTGTACAAACATGGAAATATCTACACAGCCATGTGTATATACATGGAAATATCTACACCGCTATCCATATAAACATGGAAATAACTGCACCGCTATCTGTATAAACATGCAAATATCTACACCGCCATCTACATATCCATGGAAATATCTGCGCCGCCATCTGTATAAACATGAAAATATCTACACGGTCATCTGTGTATAGATGGAAATATCAACACCGCCATCTGTACAAACATGGAAATATCTACACCGCTATCTCTATAAACATGGAAATATCTACACCGTGATCTGTATAAACATGGAAATATTTAAACCGCTATCTGTATAAACATGGAAATTTCTACACTGTTGTCTGTATAAATATGGAAATATCTACACCGCCATCTGTATAAACAAGGAAATACTTATACAGTCATCTGTGTAAACATGGAAATATCTATACCACCATCTGTATAAACATGGAAATATCTAAAATGCCATCTGTATACACATGGAAATACCTACACGGCAATCTGTGTATAGATGGAAACATCAACACCGCCATCTGTACAAACATGGAAATATCTACACTGCTATCTCTATAAACACGGAAATATCTACACTGCGGTCTGTATAAGCATGGAAATATCTACACCGCTATCTGTATAAACATGGAAATATCTAGACCGCAAACTTTATAAACATGGAAATATGTACAACGTGATCTGTATAAACATGGAAATATCTACACAGCTATCTGTATAAACATGGAAATATCTACACAGCTATCTCTATAAACATGGAAATATCTACACCGCCATCTGTATAAACATGGAAATAACTACAAAGTCATGTGAATAAACATGTAAATATCTGCAAAGCCATCTGTATAAACATGGAAATATCTACACAGCCATCTGTATATACATGGAAATATCTACGCCGCTATCTGTATAAACATGGAAATAACTACACCGCTATTTGTATAAACAAAGAAATATCTACACCGTGACTTGTATAAACATGGAAATATTTACACCGCTATCTGTATAAACATGGAAATTTCTACACCGTTATCTGTATAAATATGGAAATATCTACGCCGCTATCTCTATAAACATGTACATATCTACACCGCCATCTGTATAAACATGGAAATACCTATACAGTCATCTGTGTAAACATGGAAATATCTACACCACCATCTGTATAAACATGGAAATATCTACAATGCCATCTGTATACACATGGAAATACCTACACGGCAATCGGTTTATAGATGGAAACATCAACTCCGCCATCTGTACAAACTTGGAAATATCTACACTGCTATCTGTATAAACATGGAAATATCTACACAGCTATCTCTATAAACATGGAAATATCTACAAAGCCATTTGTATAAACAGGGAAATACTTACACAGTCATGTGTAGGAACATGGAAATATCTCCACTGCCATCTGTATAAACATAGAAATATCTACACAGCCCTCTGTAAATATGGAGATATCTGCATAGGCATCTGTATAAAAATGGAAATATCTGTACCGCTATCTGTATAAACATGGAAATGCCTACACCGCTGTCTCTATAAACATGGAAGTATGTACACTGCTATGTGTATAAACATGGAAATATATCCACTGCTCTCTGTATAAACCTGTAAATATCTACAGCGCCTTCTCTATAAACATTGAAATATCCACATTGCCATCTGTAAAAACATGGAAATATCTACACAGTCATCTGAATAAACATGGAAATATCTACACCACCATCTGTATAAACATGGAAATACCTACAATACCATCTGTATACACATGGGAATATCTACACAGTCATCTGAATAAACATGGAAATATCTTCACTACCATCTGTATAAACATGGAAATACCTACAATACCATCTGTATACACATGGAAATATCTACACAGACATCTGCATAAATATGGAAATATCTAGCCCACCATCTGTATAAACATGGAATTATGTACACTGCCATCTGTAGAAAGATGGATATATCTACACCGCTATCTCTATAAATATGGAAATATCTACACCGCCATCTCTATAAACATGGAAATATCTACACTGCCATCTCCATAAAGATTGAAGTATCTTCTCCGCCATGTGTATAAACACGGAAATATCTACAACACCATCTGTGTAAACATGGAAATATCTACACCGCTATCTGTATAAACATGGAAATATCTACAGCGCCATCTGCATGTCCATGGAAATATATACGCCGCCATCTGTATAAACATGGAAATATCTACACAGCCATCTGTATAAACATGGAAATATCTACACCGCAATCTGTATAAACATGGAAATATCTACACCGCGATCTGTATAAACATGGAAATACCTTCACCACGATCTGTATAAACATGGAAATATCTACAAAGCTATCTCTATAATCATGGAAATATCTACACCACTATCTGTATAAACATGGAAATATCTACACTGTCATCTATATAAACATGGAAATATCTAAACTGCCATCTGTGGAAAGATGGAAATATCTACACCACGATCTGTACATATATCAAAATATCTACACCGCTATCTGTGTAAAGATGGAAATATCTACACCGCAATCTGTGTAAAGATGGAAATATCTACACTGCTATCTCTGTAAACATGGAAATATCTACGCCACTGTCTCTGTAAACATGGAAATATCTACGCCACTATCTGTATAAATATGGAAATATCTACATCGCTATCTGTATAAACAAGGATATATCTACACCGTTATCTGTATAAACATGGAAATATCTACACCGCTATCTGTATAAATATGGAAATATCTACACCGCCATTTGTGTAAACATAAAAATATCTACAGAGTCATCTGTATACACTTGGAAATATCTACACAGGCATCTGTATAAACATGGATGTATCTACACAACTATCTCTATAAACAAGGAAATACTTACAGCGCTATCTCTATAAACATGGAAATATCAACGCCACAATCTCCACAAACATGGAAATATCTACATCGCTATCTGTATAAACAGGGAAATATCTCCATCAATATCTGTATAAACATGGAAATATCTACACTGCTATCTTTATAAACAAGGAAATATCTACACCGCTATCTGTATAAACATGGAAATATCTTCAACGCTATCTGTGTAAACATGGAAATATCTACACAGCTATCTGTGTAAACTTGGAAATATCTACACAGGTATCTTTGTAAAAATGGAAATATCTACACGGTAATCTGTGCAAAGAGGGAAATATCTACACCGCTATCTCTGAAATCATGGAAATATCTACACCGCTATCTGTATAAATATGGAAATATCCACACCACTATCTCTATAAACATGGAAATACCTACACCGATTTCACTATATACATGGAAATATCTACACTGCAATCTCTATATACATAGAAATAGCTACACAGCCTTCTGTATAAACACGAAAATATCTACACCGCCATCTTCAGAAACATGGATGTATCTACACCGCCATCTGTTTAAACATGGAAATATCTACCCCATTATCTTTATAAACATGGAAATACCTTCACTGCCATCTGTAAAAACATGGAAATATCTACACCGCCATCTCTATAAACACGGAAATATCTACACCCCTATCTGTATAAATATGGAAATATCTACACCGCCATCTCTATAAACATGGAAATATCTACACCACGATCAGTATAAACATGGAAATATCTACACCGCTATCTGTATAAACATGGAAATATCTCCACTGCTATCTCTATAAACATCGAAATACCTACACCGCCATCTGTATAAACATGGAAATACTTACAAATTTACCTGTATAAACATGGAAATATCTGCACCGCCATGTGTAAAAACATGGAAATATCTACACAGCCATGTGTATATACATTGAACTATCTACACCACTATCTATATAAACATGGAAATAACTACACCGCTATCTGTATAAACATGGAAATATCTACACCGCCATCTACATATCCATGGAAATATCTGTGCTGCCATCTGCATAAACATGGAAATATCTACACGGTCTTCTGTGTATAGATGGAAATATCAACACCGCCATCTATACAAACATGGAAATATCTGCACCGCTATCTGTATAAACATATAAATATCTACACAGCTGTCTGTATAAACATAGAAATATCTACACCGCTATCTGTATAAACATGGAAATATCTACACCGCTATCTCTATAAACATGGAAATATCTACACCGTGATCTGTATAAACATGGAAATATTTACACTGCTATCTGTATAAACATGGAAATTTCTACACCGTTATCTGTAGAAATATGGAAATATCTACACCGCTCTCTCTATAAGCATGGAAATATCCACACCGCCATCTGTATAAACATGGAAATACCTATAGAGTCATCTGTGTAAACATGGAAATATCTACACTACCATCTGTATAAACATGGAAATATCTTCAATGCCATCTGTATACACATGGAAATACCTACACGGCAATCTGTGTATAGATGGAAACATCAACACCGCCATCTATACAAACATGGAAATATCTACACTGCTATCTCTATAAACATGGAAATATCTACACTGCGGTCTGTATAAACATGGAAATATCTACACCGGTATCTGTATGAACATGGAAATATCTACACCATGATCTGTATAAACATGGAAATATATACACCGCTATCTGTATAAACATGGAAATTTCTGCACCGGTATCTCCATAAACATGGAAATATCTACAAAGACATCTGTGTAAACATGGAAATACCTACACAGTCATGTGTAGGAACATTAAAATATCTACACTGCCTTCTGTATAAACATAGAAATATCTACATAGCCCTCTGTATAAATATGGAAATATCTGCATAGGCATCTGTGTAAACATGGAAATATCTGCACTGCTATCTGTATAAACATGGAAATACCTACACCGCTGTCTCTATAAACATGGAAATATGTACACCGCTATGTGTATAAACATGGAAATATCTCCACTGCTCTCTGTATAAACATGGAAATATCTCCACCGTTATCTGTATAAACATGGAAATATCTACAGGGCCATCTCTATAAACATTGAAATATCTACACTGCCATCTGTAAAAACATGGAAATATCTACACAGTCATCTGAATAAAGATGGAAATATCTTCACCACCATCTGTATAAACATGGAAATACCTACAATACCATCTGTATACACCTGGAAATATCTACACAGACATCTGTATAAATATGGAAATACCTACACCGCCATCTGTAAACATGGAAATATCTACACTGCCATCTGTAGAAAGATGGAAATATCTACACCGCTATCTCTATAAATATGGAAATATCTACACCGCCATCTCTATAAACATGAAAATATCTACACTGCCATCTCCATAAAGATGGAAGTATCTACTCTGCCACGTGTATAAACACGGAAATATCTACACCACTATCTGTGTAAACATGGAAATATCTACACCGCTATCTCTTTAAACATGGAAATATCCACACCGCCATCTGCATGTCCATGGAAATATCTACGCCGCCATCTATATAAACATGGAAATATCTACACGGCCATCTGTGTATAGATGGAAATATCAACACCGCCATCTGTAGAAACATGGAAATATCTACACCGCTATCTCTATAAACATGGAAATATCTGCACTGCCATCTGTAAAAACATGGAAATACGTATACAGTCATCTGTATAAACATGGAAATATCTACAATGCCATCTGTATACACATGGAAATATCTACACAGCCATCTGTATAAACATGTAAATATCTACACTGCTATCTCTATAAACATGGAAATATCTACACCGCCATCTCTATAAACATGAAAATATCTACACTGCCATCTCCATCAACATGGAACTAACTACTCTGCCATCTGTAGAAACATGGAAACATCTACACCGCCATCTGTGTGAATAAGGAAATATCTACAATGCCATCTGTATAAAGATATAAATATCTGCACCGCGAGCTGTATAAACATGGAAATATCTACATCGCTATCTGTATAAACGTGGAAATACCAACACCGCTGTCGGTATGAACATGGAAATATCTACAACGCCATCTATATAAACATGGAAATATCTACACCGCTATGTCTATAAGCATGGAAATACCTACACCGCTATCTCTATAAACATGGAAATATCTACACCGCTATCTGTAAAAACATGGAAATATCTACACCGCGATCTGTATGAACATGGAAATATCTACACCGCGATCTGTACAAACATGGAAATATCTTCACCACGATCTCCGTAAACATGGAAATATCTACACCTCTATCTGTATAAACATCGTAATATCTACACCACCATCTATATAAACATGGAAATATCTACAACACCATCTGTATAAACATGGAAATATCTGCAATGCCATCTGTAGAAAGATGGAAATATCTACACCGCAATCTGTGTAAACATGGAAATATCTACACCGATATCTGTAGAAACATGGAAATATCTTCACCGCTATCTCTATAAACATGGAAATAACTACACCGCGATCTGTAAACATGGAAATATCTACACCGCGATCTGTATAAACATGGAAATATCTACACCGCTATCTGTATAAACTTGGAAATATCTACACAGCTATCACTATAAACATGGAAAATCTACACCGCCATCTGCATAAACATGGAAATACCTACAAAGTCATCTGTATAAACATGGAAATATCTACACAGCCGTCTGTATAAACGTGGAAATATCTACACAGCCATCTGTATATACATGGAAATATCTACACTGTCATCTGTATAAACATGGAAAAATCAACACTGCTATCTCTACGAACATGGTAATATCTACACCGCCGTCTCTATAAACATGGAAATATCTACACCACGATCAGTATAAACATGGAAATATCTACACCGCTATCTGTATAAACATGGAAATATCTACAATGCCATCTGTAGAAAGATGGAAATATCTACACCGCAATCTGTGTAAACATGGAAATATCTACACCGATATCTGTGAAAACATGGAAATATCTACACCGCTATCTGTATAAACATGGAAATATCTACACCACGATCTGTATAAACATGGAAATATCTACACCGAGATCTGTATAAACATGGAAATATCTACACCGCAATCTGTATAAACATGGAAATATCCACACCGCTATCTCTATAAACATGGAAAAATCAACACTGCTATCTCTACGAACATGGTAATATCTACACCGCCGTCTCTATAAACATGGAAATATCTACACCACGATCAGTATAAACATGGAAATATCTACACCGCTATCTGTATAAACATGGAAATATCTACAATGCCATCTGTAGAAAGATGGAAATATCTACACCGCAATCTGTGTAAACATGGAAATATCTACACCGATATCTGTGAAAACATGGAAATATCTACACCGCTATCTGTATAAACATGGAAATATCTACACCACGATCTGTATAAACATGGAAATATCTACACCGAGATCTGTATAAACATGGAAATATCTACACCGCAATCTGTATAAACATGGAAATATCTGCAAAGCTATCTCCATAAACATGGAAATATCTACACCGCCATCTGTATAAACATGGAAATACCTACAAAGTAATCTGTATAAACATGGAAATATCTACACAGCGAACTGCATAAACATGGAAATATCTACACAGCCATCTGTATATACGTGGAAATATCTACACCGCTATCTGTATAAACATGGAAATAACTACACCGCTATTTGTATAAACAAGGAAATATCTACACCGCAATCTGTATAAACATCAAAATATCTACACCGCAATCTCTATAAACCTGGAAATATCCACACCCCTATCTGTATAAACATGGAAATATCTACACCGCCATCCCTATAAACATGGAAATATCTACACCACGATCAGTATAAACATTGAAATATCTACACCGCTGTCAGTATAAACATGGAAATATCTCCACTGCTATCTCTATAAATATCGAAATATCTACACCGCCATCTGTATAAACATGGAAATACTTACAAAGTTATCTGTATAAACATGGAAATATCTACACCACCATCTGTATAAACATGGAAATATCTACACAGCCATGTGTACATACATGGAAATATCTACACCTCTATCTATATAAACATGGAAATAACTACACCGCTATCTGTATAAACATGGAAATATCTACACCGCCATCTACATATCCATGGAAATATCTGCGCCGCCATCTGTATAAACATGGAAATATCTACACGGTCATCTGTGTATAGATGGAAATATCAACACCGCCATCTGTACAAACATGGAAATATCTGCACCGCTATCTGTATAAACATGGAAATATCTACACCGCGGTCTGTATAAACATGGAAATATCTACACCACTGTCTGTATAAACATGGAAATATCTACACCGTCATCTCTATAAACATGGAAATGTCTACACCGTGATCTGTATAAACATGGAAATATTTACACCGCTATCTTCATAAACATGGAAACTTCTACACCGTTATCTGTATAAATATGGAAATATCTACACCGCTATCTCTATAAACTTGGAAATATCTACACCGCCATCTGTATAAAAATGGAAATACCTATACAGTCATCTGTGTAAACATGGAAATATCTACACCACCATCTGTATAAACATGGAAATATCTACAATGCCATCAGTATACACATGGAAATACCTACACGGCAATCTGTGTATAGATGGAAACATCAACACCGCCATCTGTACAAACATGGAAATATCTACACTGCTATCTCTATAAACATGGAAATATCTACACTGCGGTCTATATAAACATGGAAATATCTACACCGGTATCTTTATAAACATGGAAATATCTACACCACGATCTGTATAAACGTGGAAATATATACACCGCTATGTGTATAAACATGGAAATATCTGCAACGCTGTCTCTATAAACATGGAAATATCTACAAAGCCATCTGTATAAACATGGAAATTCCTACACAGTCATGTGTAGGAACATGGAAATATCTACACTGCCATCTGTACAAACATAGAAATATCTACACGGCCCTCTGTATAAATATGGAATTATCTGCATAGTCATCTGTATAAACGGAAATATCTGCATCGCTATCTGTATAAACATGGAAATACCTACACCGCTGTCTCTATAAACATGGAAATATGTACACCGCTATGTGTATAAACATGGAAATATCTCCACTGCTCTCTGTATAAACATGGAAATATCTCCACCGTTATCTGTATAAACATGGAAATATCTACAGTGCCATCTCTATAAACATTGAAATATCTACACTGCCTTCTGTAAAAACATGGAAATATCCACACAGTCATCTGAATAAACACGGAAATATCTACACCACCATCTGTATATACATGGAAATACCTAAAATACCATCTGTATACACATGGAAATATCTACACAGACATCTGTATAAATATGGAAATTTCTACACAGACATCTGTATAAATATGGAAATATCTACACGGCCATCTGTATAAACATGGAAATATCTACACTGCCATCTGTAGAAAGATGGAAATATCTACACCGCTATCTCTATAAATATGGAAATATCTACACCGCCATCTCTATAAACATGAAAATATCTACACTGCCATCTCCATAAAAATGGAAGTATCTACTCTGCCATGTGTATAAACACGGAAATATCTATACCACCATCTGTGTAAACATGGAAATACCTACACCGCTATCTGTATAAACATGGAAATATCTACACTGCCATCTGCATGCCCATGGAAATATCTATGCCGCCATCTGTATACACATGGAAATATCTACACGGCCATCTGTGTATAGATGGAAATATCAACACCGCCATCTGTACAAACATGGAAATATCTACACCGCAATCTCTATAAACATGGAAATATCTGCACTGCCATCTGTAAAAACATGGAAATAACTATAGAGTCATGTGTATAAACATGGAAATATCTACAATGCCATCTGTATACACATGGAAATATCTACACCGTTATCTCTATAAACATGGAAATATCTACACCACCATCTGTATAAACATGGAAATACCTATAGAGTCATCTGTGTAAACATGGAAATATCTACACCACCATCTGTATAAACATGGAAATATCTACACCTCGATCTGTATAAACATGGAATTATATACACCGCTATCTGTATAAATATGGAAATATCTGCACCGCTATCTCTTTAAACATGGAAATATCTACAAAGCCATCTGTATAAACATGGAAATACCTACACAGTCATTTGTAGGAACATGGAAATATCTACACTGCCATCTGTATACACATAGATATATCTACACAACCCTCTGTATAAATATGGAGATATCTGCATAGGCATCTGTATAAACTTGGAAATATCCACACCGCAATCTGTATAAACATGGAAATATCTACACCACTATCTGTATAAATATGAAATATCTAAACCGCTATCTCTATAAAAGTGGAAATATCTCCACTGCTATCTGTATAAACATGGAAATATCTTCAATTCTATCGGTATAAACATGGAAATATCTACACCGCCATCTGTATAAACATGGAAATATCTCCACTGCTATCTCTATAAACATCGAAATAACTACACCGCCATCTGTATAAACATGGAAATACTTACAAAATTATCTGTATAAACATGGAAATATCTACACCGCGGTCTGTATAAACATGGAAATATCTACACCACTATCTGTATAAACATGGAAATATCTACTCCGCTATCTCTATAAACATGGGAATATCTACACCGTGATCTGTATAAACATGGAAATATTTACACCGCTATCTGTATAAACATGGAAATTTCTACACCGTTATTTGTATAAATATGGAAATATCTTCACCGCTGTCTCTATAAACATGGAAATATCTACACCGCCATCTGTATAAACAAGGAAATACCTATACAGTCATCTGTGTAAACATGGAAATATCTACACCATCATCTGTATAAACATGGAAGTATCTACAATGCCATCTGTATACACATGTAAATATCTACTGTGCTATCTCTATAAACATGGAAATATATACACCGCCATCTCTATAAACATAAAAATATCTACACTGCCATCTCTATAAACATGGAAATAACTACTCCGCCATCTGTATAAACATGGAAACACCTACACCGCCATCTGTGTGAATAAGGAAATATCTACAATGCCATCTGTATAAAGATATAAATATCTGCACCGCGAGCTGTATAAACATGGAAATATCTACATCGCTATCTGTATAAATGTGGAAATACCAACACCGCTATCGATATAAACATAGAAATATCTACAACGCCATCTATATAAACATGGAAATATCTACACCGCTATGTCTATAAACATGGAAATAACTACACCGCTATCTCTATAAACATGGAAATTTCTACACCGCTATCTGTATAAACATGGAAATATCTATTCCGCGATCTGTATATACATGGAAATATCTACACAGCTATCTCTATAAACATGGAAATGTCTACACCGCCATCTGTATAAACATGGAAACACCTACAATGTCATCTATATAAACATGGAAATATCTACAAAGCCATCTGTATAAACGTGGAAATATCTACACAGCCATCTGTATATACATGGAAATATCTACACCACTATCTGTATAAACATGGAAATAACTACACCGCTATTTGTATAAACCAGGAAATATCTACACCGTGACTTGTATAAACATGGAAATATTTACACCGCTATCTGTATAAACATGGAAATTTCTACACCATTATCTGTATAAATATGGATATATCTACACCGCTATCTCTATAAACATGGAAATATCTACACCGCCATCTGTATAAACATGGAAATACCTATACTGTCTTCTGTGTAAACATGGAAATATCTACACCACCATCTGTATAACATGGAAATATCTACAATGCCATCTGTATACACATGGAAATACCTACAAGGCAATCTGTGTATAGATGGAAACATCAACAACGCCATCTGTACAAACTTGGAAATATCTACACTGCTATCTCTATAAACATGGAAATATATACACGGCAGTCTTTATAAACATGGAAATATCTACACCGGTATCTGTATAAACATGGAAATATCTACACCACGATCTGTATAAACATGGAAATATATACACCGCTATCTCTATAAACATGGAAATATCTGCAGCGCTATCTCTATAGACATGGAAATATCTACAAAGCCATCTGTATAAACATGGAAATACCTACTCAGTCATGTGTAGGAACATGGAAATATCTACACTGCCATCTGTATAAACATAGAAATATCTACAAAGCCCCCTGTATAAATATGGAGATATCTGCATAGCCATCTGTATAAACATGGATATATCTACACCGCAATCTGTATAAACATGGAAATATCTACACCGCTATCTGTATAAATATGAAATATCTAAACCGCTATCTCTATATAAGTGGAAATATCTACACTGCTATCTGTAAAAACATGGAAATATCTTCAATTCTATCTGTATAAACAAGGAAATATCTACACCGCTATCTGTATAAACATGGAAATATCTCCACTGCTATCTCTATAAACATCGAAATATCTACACCGCCATCTGTATAAACATGGATATAGAAAGTTATCTGTATAAACATGGAAATATCTACACCGCCATCTGTATAAATATGGAAATGTCTACACAACCATGTGTATATACATGGAAATATCTACACCGCTATCTATATAAACATGGAAATAACTACACCGCTATCTGTATAAACATGGAAATATCTACACCGCCATCTACATATCCATGGAAATATCTGCGCCGCCATCTGTATTAACATGGAAATATCGACATGGTGATCTGTGTATAGATGGAAATATCAACACCACCATCTGTACAAACATGGAAATATCTGCACCGCTATCTGTATAAACATGGAAATATGTAAACCGCGGTCTGTACAAACATGGAAGTATCTACACCGCTATCTCTATAAACATGGAAATATATACACCGCCATCTGTATAAACATGGAAATACCTATACAGTCATCTGTGTAAACATGGAAATATCTACACCACCATCTGTATAAACATGGAAATATCTACAATGCCATCTGTATACACATGGAAATACCTACACGGCAATCTGTGTATAGATGGAAACATCAACACCGCCATCTGTACAAACATGGAAATATCTACACTGCTATCTCTATAAACATGGAAATATCTACACTGCGGTCTGTATAAACATGGAAATATCTACACTACTATCTCTATATACATGGAAAATCTACACCGCCATCTCTATAAACATGAAAATATCTACACTGCCATCTGTCAAAACATGGAAATATCTACACAGTCATCTGAATAAACATGGAAATATCTACAACACCTTCTGTATAAACATGGATATACCTACAATACCATCTGTATACACATGAAATATCTACACAGACATCTGTATAAACATGGAAATATCTACATTGCTATCTCTATGAACATGGAAATATCTACACCGCTATCTGTATAAACATGGAAATACCTACACCGCTATCTGTATAAACATGGAAGTATCTACAACGCTTTCTGTGTAAACATGGAAATATCTACAACGCCATCTGTGTAAACATGGAAATATCTACACAGCTATCTTTGTAAACTCGGAAATATCTACACCACTATCTGTGTAAAGATGGAAATACCTACACCGCAAACTGTGCAAAGATGGAAATATCTACACCGCTATCTCTGTAAACACGGAAATATCAACACCACCATCTGCATAAACATGGAAATATCTACACTGCCATCTGTATAAACATGGAAATATCTACACAGCCATCTGTATAAACATGGAAATATCTACACCGCTATCTGTATTAGCATGGAAATACCTACACCGCTATCTGTATAAACATGAAAATATCTACACCGCTATCACTATAAAGATGGAAATTCCTACACCGCTATCAGTATAAACATGGAAATATCTACACCGCTATATGTATAAATATGGAAATATCTACACCGCTATCTCTATAAACATGGAAATATCTACACCACTATCTGTATAAACATGGAAATGTCTACACCGCTATCTCAATAAACATGGAAATATCTACACCGCCATCTGTGTAAACATGGAAATATCTACTACGCTACCTGTATAAAAATGGAAATATCTACACCGTTATCTTTAAAAACGTGGAAATATCTACACCGCTATCTGTATAAACCTGGAAATATCTACACCGCCATCTCTATAAACATGGAAATATCTACACCGCTATCTTTAAAAACATGGAAATATCTACACACTCATCTGTATAAACATGGAAATATCTACACCACCATCTGTATAAACATGGAAATATCTACACTGCCAGGAGCTCATGAGCAGCCTGGGCAATACAGCAAGGCCTCATCTCTACAAAAAAATTAGAAATATTAGCTGGCCATGGTCGTGTGCACCTGTAGTCCCAGCTTCTTAGGAGGCTGAGGTGGGAGGATCTACGGAGCCCAGGATTTTAAGGCTGCAGTTAGCTTGGATAACGACTGCACT
Organism: Pan paniscus; assembly: GCF_029289425.2. NCBI lineage: Eukaryota > Metazoa > Chordata > Mammalia > Primates > Hominidae > Pan > Pan paniscus. Next base: position 124,025,265 of record NC_073255.2, read on the forward strand.
CCAACCTGGATGGCAGAAAAAGAACCTGTTTCAAAAAAGAAAAAAGAAAAAAAAACCTAAAAACTAAAAACTGGATGTAGTTTGCTAGTAACTAAACAGCAAATTAATTGTAACATGCTTACATATCAACGATGTCTTTCTTCTTTGATCATGAACCTGCTCACTAAGAAGCTGCTGAAGTCCATGGTAGTGACAGGTACATGTCTGCATCCTTGTCCTGACCTGCATCTTCTTTGATTGTCCCCATCTGTGTCTCCGACTGGCACTGCCGAACCGTCTTGCTACCTTATCAATGTTGTACTGAACCAGACTGCTAACTGATCAATGTTGTCAAGCTCACTGCACAAACCTGCTCTTACAAGGTAGATTTCTGCCTGGAATAGCCATACTTACACTGTTTATATTCCTTACTCCTGACCCATCCAACGCAGCACAAGTTCTATTTATTGCCATAGAAACATAGGTCATTTGGAAACACCTCCTTCATTTCTATGGAATGTTCAAACATTTCTGACATTTTGGACTCTGTTCTAGCCTCTTGTTAAATATATCCAGAAAAGAGACAAAGCTTTATGGGGAGGCTATATGCACACATATGCTATAGAATAAGCTATCTAAATGCTTAAAAATACTTTCCATCTGTCACCGCACCTTAACAGGTACACAGAAATTAAGTATGTGTATATCTGTCTGTATAGATACGTATAAATATATATCCCCAAAACAAAATCTCATTCTCTTACTTATACATAGGTAGAATATAGGTGAATATACATATACATTTATAGGTAGAACAAAAAACCCTCAGCCTCTTTAGGGCCATGTGTTTTCTCTGAGTAATTGTCACAATTAATTAAAATACATGTGTATGCCTTTTTAGATAAATTTCATCAGACCAGTTTCTGTCTGGTTGGAAAATAATAACTGCCTATTTGCTAAGTGCCCCTGCCCCCATACTATGTTCCAGTGAACTAAAGACCTCTGGCAATCATAGATTTACAACTCAGCAAGATTAAACAATTTATTGTTATTTATGACATCCAAGCTGTATCTTCTGTATTATATTCCACATTAGCATCTATCACCTTACATTTGGGAGATCCTGTCCAAAAAATGATTATGCCTCCTAACCAAACATTCAGCAGGGCTGCAGGAACAGGCCCCCTGAACAAACATCCTGCCAAAGTACTTTAAAGCACCGTGAGCTGCCACAGCTGTGCATTTTCAGATGACTCAGCAGATTAGCGTGGAGTCTCTTAGCCTCTGCTTGGTCTGTTCCTTTCAGTGATCTCTCACATGGCCCAGTCCATTCGGTTTGAAAATCCTCATGAAATGAGCAGATTATGATCTGGCTTCAGTAGAGGGCCATGGGGTGGGCATGGAGGGGAGAGGGTTTGCTCTTAACACAGCCTGAGCCTCAGAAAGGTTTCAGATGGAAAAGCATGGCACTGACTCAGCTCATGCTTAACAGGAAATAATGCACAGACCACACCAAAAAAGCCCTTTATGTTGTGTGAAAGTCTATGCCGGAGCAGCTGCTGCCACCTCATGTACTGTGATACAGTGTGCATGTGTGTGTTTGTGTGTGCATGAGTGTGAGTATGCACGCAAATGTGTGCTGGGAGGGGTAGGAGATCACACCTTCCACAGTCGCCACCTCAGCCTTAGCTAGCAGCGTGGAGAATTGCCAAAAGTCAAGAGGAAGCTGCACCAAAGCAACTGTGATCACCACATCAGCAGGTGCTTTCTGGTTAGTAAAGCTACTGGGACTGAAAAACACACACGATCTCGTCCTTCTTTTATTTTAATCAGAGCAAACTATTTTTATAATAATTGTGTTATATGAATAAATAATTCATAATGCTGTAACCCATTATCACATTCAATCCTCCCAACAACCCTAGAAGATATGTAGACAAGTATTATTACTTTCCCTATTTTTATAAATGAGGAAATAAACCCCAGGAGGCTAGGCGACTACCCCACGGTCATAGAAGTTGCAAACAGTAGTATCATGATTCAAATCCAAAGCTTCTCCTTTTGTCTTTATCATTTTAATTTTGAAGGTAATGCGTATGCATGTATGATCTTTTAAATCCAGAGATGGATATGGAATAGATAGGAAAAGGGACTCTCCTTCCCCATTATACACCCCCTCCACCCAAGCTATATACACTGTTGACTAGACTATGTCCTTTCAATCCTATTTTCTATGCCTACATTATATACAGAAAAGCAGGATTACGTTACACACAATATTCCAGTCATTGCTGTTTTTCACCAACAAGCTATCATTCACATCTTTTTCATACTACATATAAATTTATATCCTTTATTTTAGGGGTGTATATTGTGCAGTTGTGTCATAAATTATGTACCTGTTCTCTGTTGAACATATAGATTTTTTCTGAGTTTTTCCTTAGCAAAATGCTGCAGTGAGTACCCTTGTACACAGATGTTTGTACATTTGTTCTAGAAAAATCTACAGTAAAGATTCTTAGATTAAGAGATTCCCAGGTTATTAGAAAACTACTCTATTAATTTAGATATATACTTCCAAATTGCCTGACCAAAAAGTTATGTCAATTTAACTTCTATGAACAGTATACAAACATGACAATTTTCCATCACCTACACCAACTCTGGGTAATTTCATCTTTTTTACAAGTTGATGGATTGTTTTAATTTATATTTCTCTGGTTATTAATAAGGTTGGCCACCTGTTCATGTGTTATTATTGATGATATTTGTATTGAATTGTTTGAATTTTCTTGATTTCAAAAAACGTTTTACATGTCATGGATATTAAATATTTGTTGTAAAACTCTCCTTCCAGTATTGTGTATGTGTTTGGTCAAGTAGAATAAACTCTCGTCCTCTGATTTCAGATTCCTTTCTCTTTCCATTAGAAATCCCTAAATGTAAAACTACATATTGATAGCTAAAAACCAGGATGTTTACTAGAGAAAAAGAATACAAAGGCAATAATTAAATATTATATTTATACAAAATACCTACTAGTACCAACTTAAAAAGAGAAAGTAAAAGTCAAATGCTTCTACGACTTCAGACTAAGAAAAAGAACTTTTGAGGTTGAATGTTCCTGAAATTTTTCTTTTCATACAACTACGGACATGACTTCAAAAGTTGATGTGACTAAAAAATGTAAGATATGAAAGATATTTGAAGACTCAGAGAAGGTGGATTTTCATTTTAACAAGTCACATATATATTCTAGATATCCTCTTATTCGTAACTAAGAGAGTCAAATCAGATGAAAGACTCTAAAAATTTCCCTTTGACTGTGTTAAGTAGAAGTAGTAGAGGCATATTGGCCAAATCTTGAGTGTTTGCAAATTGACTCTTATGGCTATAGGCTGGCACAGGTCATTGAAGCCCTAGCTTTTTATCTTTAATTTTAAAATCCCCAAACAATGTATACTAATTTTTCTTGTCCATTATTTCCAAATAATCTTGTTTAAAGGTTATTACAGTGCTTGCTCATGTTACTGTTGTCTAACAGAAGGGTATCCGGGGCCTTAAAACTGAGAGGGTTAGGATTAATGATTCCAATACCTATGCTTGGACATCTCCAAAAGTGGGTTCCAACTTCTTGTCCTCAAGTCTGTATAGAAACTAGCAAACTTCCAGAGTTCACAAAAGGCTCAAAGAGAACAGATGTTTTATAGAAAATTCTTAGAGCAAGTTTCACGCATAATGTTGCTGATGCGTGTCTGCCTTTTCAATAAACATCACTATGATTTATCACAAGATTTAATAAAGCAGCTTAGTTGAAAATGCCATCTGGGTCTCTGGACACATTAAACAAAGCTTAAAATAACCACCCCAACAACTGGGAGTACCCAGCTGTTCTCATAATCTGTCCCACTCCTTTTACTTCCCCAGAAAAAGAGTGAATGAAGACCACAGACTAAAAGCATCCAGAAGGAACTGACACAAACAGGGAGATAGATGGAGCCAAGGGCTCCTGTAAGTTTGCTATTGCTCACATAATAGATTTGCTAATTCCACAACCTGCGGATGGTGATTAAGAACGGGAAGCAGAAAGAGGGAAGAGAGAATCATAGAAGGGCTCATTCAAGTTTTCTAATGTATCACAAACCTGTCCTCCCTAATGTCTGGATCATAGCAGCCCATTCCATTCACCTATTCTCTAGTGAACTCCAATAGAAAATACAAAGCCATCACCACCCAGTTCTTTCTCCCTTCTAGAGATGAGATATTAGCCACCCAATCCCAGATTCTCAGATCCATTCCAGGAAAGAAGCCCTAGGTATTGAAGCACAGCTTTCCCTCCCTCCCTTCTTTCTTCCACCCCAAGATTTGTTCCCCAGATAGTTCTAGTAAATGCAAAACCAAGTATATTCTCATTCTTTAGAGCAACCAGCTTTTCATGGCCAACTGGAATCAAACACAACCTGCACAAACATCTATCTGGAGGACACTCCCAAGGCTCCTACTGAGCCAGCCTTCTGCATACCACTGCATTTCAGCTTCCTAGTTCACAAGACACTGAGACATTCTTGAATTCTGCAAGGTGCACTGTGTGTTAATATCTTGGCTGCTCATCATGTGGCCAATAAAGGGCATGACTAGTCAACAAATAAATTTTCTCTTGGCTAAAACTTGCAACAAAACTGTAAGCTGTTTACCAAGGGGCCCACTACAGGTTATATTCAATATATACAGTCAAATCCTAACTATCTGAGATATATTCAGTTGACCATACACCTTTATATTTCAGTAAAAGGTCTTTACATTTCCCAGTGCTATCGATGTTACAAAGTGCTTTCATATGCAGTGCTTCATCTGATTTCCAGGATAATTAAATGATCCTGTCATACCTGATTTTTAGATGAGGAAACAAGTGGTTTCTGGGTATTTCAAGAGGCTAACGCATCTGCCCTCCAACTTGTCTGTGAAAACCAAAAACAAAATTCCAAGGCCCTTCAACCATCTGAATGGACTTTGACTCTTTTGGTCAATATATGGCAGAGCTAGGAAAAGAAGGTGAGTCTTCCAGCTGCTGATACAGGGTTTTTTCTGCCATACTCCATTACCTCCAAGGCTAAAGTCAAAAGAGGGTGTGGTTATCACATGAAAAAATCTGGTTTGGATTTCCCAAATGTGTATGTAGTATTTGGGGATTTACCTTAATTTAACCTACAGTTCTTTTGGGTTGTAACAGTCTGACTCCATTTTTGAAAACAAAACAAAATCGATTTTAAATGCTGAATTATAGATCTTTGCTGTCCAGTATGGTAGCTACTAACCACTTATGGTTATTTGCATTTCTATTTTAATTAATTAAAATTCAGTAAAATGCAAAATTCAGTTCTTCAGTTGCTCTAGCCACATTTCAAGTGTTACAGTAGTCACATATGGCTAGTGGCTGGGACAATGCAGATTATAGAACAGTTCCATCATCAAAGAAACTTCTATTGAACAGTGCTATTATATAATGTCATCTCCAGAGAAAGAAGACTTTAGAAAAAGTCAGAAACGGCCGGGTGCAGTGGCTCACACGTGTAATCCCAGCACTTCGGGAGGCCAAGGCAGGCAGATCCCTTGAGGTCAGGAGTTCAAGACCAGCCTGGCCAACATGGTGAAACCCCGTCTCTGGTAAAAATACAAAAAATTAGCTAGGCGTGGTGGTGCATGCCTGTAACCCCAGCTACACAGGAGGCTGAGTTGGGAGAATCACTGGAACCCAGGAGACAGAAGTTGTAGTGAGCCAAGATTGTGCCACTGCACTCTAGCCTGGGTGACAGAGAAAGACTCCATCTCAAAAAAAAAAAAAAAAAAAGAAAAAGAAAAAGTCAGAAACATCTTGAGGCAGGCATAGTGCTGTCATCTGTCCAATATTGAAGATGATTTAAGAATAAGAAAGAAGAAGAGAACAAAGAAGAGAAAAAGAAGTTGCCTTAGGTGTACCTACCCAGAAAAGGACAAGGGCACTCCTGTAGTCATTGTGTTGTATTTTAGCTCTTAAACTTTTTAAGAGATTAGAATAATTTGACACGTAGAAGATCTAAACCACTGAAGAGGCTCTGAAGCAGATAAAAGTAGAAAGAAAATAAAAAACTAATGAGTTACAAACTAAGCTTAACCACAATTCGTTTAAACGATACTATTTACTCTTCACATGATTGGTTTTTCTTTTGCTTTATAGTATGACATAGTTTATATCTTTAAAGGGGAATTAAAATATTTCTGGGAATTTTTAAAAGTAAGTTCACACAGCCACATAAAAACTACAGAAACAGATAAAACCTATCTTCTCATTTATTCCCTAATCCATTCAAATTAAATATAAAAATCCAAGCAGCCACAGTGATATTCAAAAAAGCAAAAGTGAGACAAAATTCATTTGTCACCTGTGGAGGTAGTTAGCTCACCTAATCTTCACTCCAAACACCAGTAATTTTTAAAAGACAGAAATAAACATATGTTCTGCCTTCCCGGAAGGAACTATGTTTCAGGGTAGCCAAATAACCCAGTTGTGAAGAAAATGGTCTGCTTATAGAAAAATGCCAGCTAAAACATGTAGATAGAATTAGAGAATTAGAAATTCACCATTTTGAAACCCCTAATGAAATAATCAACTCAAGCAAGGATCATTAATAAATGCTAAAACAATCAAGTAACTATTGATACAGAATATAACTGAATATACACATGGTACAAAGTTCACGTCACAGACTACTGGCTTGACCCAAGGGGGAATATAGCAGAGGAGAGAGGCAGTGATCACCCTAACCTTGCGATCATCTCACCATCACTAATGATGGGATGTGAATACACATTATTGCCTATGAAATAGTCTTTAAAAAAAGAAGTTGAACCTGAATCTAACTAAACCTTGCAATGGGCTGAACGTGTATGTCTTCCCCAAATTAATATGTTCACATCCTAACCCCAAAGGTGCTGGTATTAAAAGGTGGGGCCTTTAGGGGGTCATTAGATCATAAGGACAGAGGCTTCATGATTGGAATTAGTGCCCTTATAAAAGAGGCCCCAGAGAGCTAGCTAGTCTCTCCAACTATGTGAGGGCCCAGCAAGAAGGCCAATCTATGAACCAGAAAGTTGGTCCTAACCAGATATCAAAACCACATGCTCCTTGATTTTAAACTTGCTAGCCTCTAGGACTGTGAGAAATAAATTTCTGTTCTTTATAAGTCATCCAGTTTTTGGTATTTTGTTATAGCAGGCCTAAAAGCCTTTAGAACTAACTTCCAGTTAACCAGGAAAAAACAGAGTGAAAAGTTAAATGACACCATAAAAAGCAACCAGAAAATTCCAGAAGGGGAAATATTCTACAGGACAACTGACTAGTTTTTCAACAAGTCAATTTCACTAAATAAATACATAAACAAAGAGTATGGGTATTTTCCAGGTTAAAAAATCTTGAGCTAAATAAGCAAATGCAATGTGTATCCCTTGATTAGAAGAAACTAATTTGAACAAACCAGCCACAAAAGATATTTCAGGGAGACCAAGCTGGAAGGATCACTTGAGGCCAGGAGTTTGAGACCAGCCTGGGCAACGTAGTAAGACCTCCATCTCTACAAAAACAATAAATTAGCTGGGCATGGTGGTGTGCACCTCTAGTCCTAGCTACTCAGGAAGCTGAGGCAGGAAGATCACTTGAGCCCAGGAGTGTGAGGCTGCAATGAGCTATGATTGTTTCACTGCACTTCAGGCTGTGTGAAAGAGCAAGACTTTGTCTCAAAAAATAAAAGGACATTTCATAATAATTGAGGAAATCTGAATGTGGACTGGGTAATAAATGATATAAAAAAGCCATTTTTTATTTTGTTTGAAAAGATGATTTTGTAACTATACAGGAAAATGTTCTTATTTTTTTAGAAATCTGTACTAAAGAATTTAGGGGTAAAATATCATTTTCTTTAATATACTTTCAAACACAAGCAAAAAATAGTCATGACACAAATATAGCAAAATGTTTACAATCTATGTTCTATGCTTGCCTGTGAGTGCCATTAATCTCATCTCTCTGCTTTTCTGAAAGTTTGAAAATTTCAAAGTTTTATAATAAATTTTTTTACATCCCATAATTTTATAATAATTTTTTTTAAAGTTTGAAGCAAATCAACAACTATAGCTTCAAAAATATCCTGACCCACAATAAACATTGAACAGGGTATATTTCTCCCATTTCCTAAAAAAGTTGGCCCAGGAAGGAGTATGAGAGCTGCCATAGCTCTCCCAAGGCTCATTATTCTCCATCACTCCATGGGAAATCCCAAAATAAATTTCTAAAAAAAGTTGTTTAAATTTATAATGTTTTTGATTCTATAATAATTTTATAATAAAATAATTGTAAAATGTTTTTGATTTTATAATTTATAAAAATTTTTATACATGTTTATGTTTGAAATGTCTATTTCAAACTTTATGAGATATTAAAATATAAGTAATATAGTTCATCATTTTAGAAATGCCATGCTTTTCTTCTCCAGCAATTACATAATCAAAGAGTAACTGTAGTTTTTCCTAGAACATTGCTTTGTAGGCTGGGCATGGTGGTTCATGACACTTTAGGAGGCCAAGGCAGGCAGATCTCTTGAGATCAGGAGTTTGAGACTAGACTGGGCAACAGAGAAACCCTATGAGTAGTAAAAACACAAAAATCAGCTGTGCATAGTGGCGTGCACCTATAGCCCCAGCTACTCAGGAGGCTGAGGTGGGAAGATCACCTGAATCTGGGGAGGTCAAGGCTACAGTGAGCCAAGACTGTACCATTGCACTCCAGCCTGGGCAACAAAGTGAGACCCTGAGTCAAAAAAAAAAATGAAATTTAATTGAAAAAAAGAAAATTGCTTTGTAAAATTAATTTTTCAATCAAAACCAAGATTTTTCAGATATAGAGAATGCAGCCCACTGGTCAGATTTGTCAGTTCAAAGAGAATAAATTCTAGTTTCCTATTTTTCTAGCCTGCTTATGATTATCCAATAGGATATCAAAAAAGACCAAAGCCTTTGGGATCCATGTTCAGTATTCCTGAGTCTAACTCAGGATGCCAAATCAGGAGACAAGCACATTCTCATCAATTTTCAATCATTCGAGACCAATTTTGCTTATAATTATCCAGTTCTTTTAGGCCACCTTTCTCCTGAAGCCAGCCTTATGGCTATTCACTTCACTTTAGCATAAGCCCCCAAGAAGGTGAACAAAATGAGGAAACGATTGGTTAAAGTTGGCATTTGAAATTCTGAAACATGTCCACCATTCCCTTCACCCATGCCCGCCCCTCTTAGAAGTAGTACTTTCAGATTATTTAAGAGTCAATGCTTCTATGTGGATTTTGTCATCTGTCCTTTATAACAGCTAGTAGGTTTAATTTGACTCTATTTTCAGCATATATTGACCTATGCTAATTATCTGTTAAAATAAATTCCACTCTTAGAGTTAATAAAGTGTGTGTGTCATGGAAGACCCATTGAAGTAAGAAGCTGAGGAGCCCTTATGGTAAAGTGGGACAAGAAATAATAAGACATAATAATTTTCCCATGCAAATCAACAACCGTAGCTTCAAAAATATCTTGACCCACAACAAGTATTGGACAGGCCATGTTTCTCTCACTCCCTAAAAAATTGGCTCGGGAAGGAGTATGAGAGCTCCCATAGCTCTCCCAAGGCTCATTATTCTCCATCACTCCACAGGAACAGCCTGTCAGAGAAGAGTGAAAGACCATTTGTCAACCTCTCTTCAACTCCCTGATTCTAGCCAAACTTCATCAATCTCAAGTGAGGAGCCAGAGAGAAATCAAACCCCATATATCCAGCATCATTGTCTACTGGAGTCAAAAATCACAATTCCACTACCCACCCCAACACCATTGGCCCTGTTTCACCCAATTGCTTTTTATTGTGTTTTTTAAAAAATCCTCTTTCCCCATCCCTGCAACACCGAGAAGGAGGAATTATAGTAGATAAATATGAAGCATGGAGATCCTTTAAAAATGTTTTTAATAATAAATGAGAAAATGAAAAGGAGAGGGTTGGGAAGGAAGGAGGGAATTCAAATGCCAGGGAATTGTGCAGTTTCGCTTTTAAAGATGTTAACACTCATTTATACATCTGCAAGACACTCCCCTTAAAGAAAAGTTCTATGAGTGTGGGTCTGGTTGCATGAATAAGGATAAAATTACTTTTTTAGACGATGTTTCCCACATATCATTCAGAGACCCCTGAAGTTAGGTATCCCTCTTGTAGATGTCCTTGAGATGCTGCTGGACCTGGGAAAGAGGAAACTGGGATACGGGTCTATGCCAAAAGGTGCTTCTAGTTATAGGACAGAGAGGAAAGGGGCAGAGGGAGAAAAACCCGAAGTCTGAGAATCTGGATTGCAGAAGACTACCGAGGTCGTGGGAGAAGGGAGAGAAAACAAGGATGAAAAGCGAAAGGGGAAGAGGCATGAAATGTTGTCAAATGTCAAAAGGCATTTGGAGAGAAGTTGGGAATTGCATTAAGAAAACCACTGGAAATCTCGTTTCAGACCATTTAGAGATATGCCCCCTGGGAACTGCGAGCTCAGGCTGTTTAGCATCAAACAAATGGATCCACTCCATCCCTACCCTAATTAAATAAATCATTCAGTAATTCCACTGGGTTAAAAAACCAAAATATTAAAAACCTTCAGGGCCTACTCTTGCCAAATATGTCAGGGATCGTGTGTGTGTGTGTGTGTGTGTGTGTGTGTGTGTTCTGAGACACCACTACTGTTAAATAGGCAGAGCTAAGACTTAGGGGACTGGCAGATTATTGCAAAAAGGGCACGGGGCAGATGGACTATGTTGTGAGCCTGGGAAAGAAGTTTGTGTGGGGACTGTGGGCAGTGAACGCGTTGGGAACAATATGGAAAACTGGGAGCTGTCTTGGAATCTACAGGGCCAGGTAAGAGAATGTCCGAAAGAAAAATGAGCAGGTGCGGGATGTGTGCAGAGTCGGAGAAGAGTCCAGGGCGCCCGGAGTGGCTCCAGGAACGACGGACACCCCTCAAGACTTTTGGGGGTGGTGGGTACTAATAGAACCCAGTGTCCGGGGTGCGCCGGGGAGGCTGCGAGCATGGCGGGAGTGGGGCGCTGGAGGGTGAGGACGCGGGAGTGAGGAAGCAAAGCCGGGGCAGGGGCCTCCCAGCTGGGCCCAGAGGCAGCATGGGGACAAGGGCTAGGAGAGGGCATGGCGGCGGCATGGTGGGAAGCGAGGGGCATCCGGACACTCACCCCATTGGCCGCGGCCATCTGCACCACGATCTCGATGGCCGTCCTGCTAAAGTACCTGCCGTCGCTGCCCATCACCGTGGTGCAGCACCGACGGTCACGCAGGTCGATGGACGACAGCACGCTCTGGATGAAGTTGGGCAGGTAGTTGCGCTGGCCCTCGAAGAAGCCGGTAGGTCACCACAGACCCCCGCCGCCGGCCGGCCGCCGGTCCTCGTAGGGCGCGGTGTGCACTGTCAGCACCGGGATGGGGCCCCCCTCCGTGGCGCCTCCTGGCCGTTCCTACTGTGGCTCCCGGGGCCAGAGGGAATCTGCAGGCTGCCAGGGGCCTCCGCCAGCCTGGCCGCACGCCAGGACTCCGCCTCACGCCCGGGCCCCCTCTCCGGCAGGTCGGCGCCCTGCGCCCGCCCGCCTGGGGACCGCCCGCCCCTCCTCTCCGCGCGGCCGCTCGCTGACTCCCTCGGCGGAGATTGCTTCTGCCTTCCTGTAAAGTTTTCTCCCTCCCACCTTCTCTGCTGCCAGACCGCCCGAGGTGCCCTCAGTTTCTCCCCAAGTTGGACTCACTTTCGGGGTGTCCCAAAAGCCTGATTCCAGGGCCTGCTAGCCCGACCCCGGTGATGCCTGCACCCGCGCCTGGCCCCAGCCTTCACACGCGATCGCCGCCCTCCGGGGCACACCCTCCGCCAGAAAACAGCCGGCGGGCGGCGAGACTTTGGTCAGAGTCCGGGTTCCTCTCCGGCGCCAGGCCCGTCTCCCTGTCTCCCTAGGAGTGTGCTGCCTACTCGCACCAGTTTCTCTTTAGAACAAGCACGGGGAGGGATTTGGGAGGGGGCTGAAACCTTTTGCCATCAGCGAACAGCCTCAGCCAAAAATAACCCTGGAAAGGCGAGCTAAGAATGGTTATCTCCTGCCAGCGCTGAAATCGGAGGCTGGGCGCTGCGTGTGGGGTGTGTGTGTGTGTGTGTGTGTGTGTGTGTACCCTCCCACCCCGACCATTTGTTGAAGGGAATCACCACTGTCAGACTTCAATCCAACAGGACCCACTCAAGCCATCCACACTTTCCCCAGCCTCCTCCAAAACAGCACACTTTCCGGTATGGAAAATTCTTTTTTTTTTTTTTTTTCACTTGTTTGTTTGTTGTGGTGTTTGCAACAGCAGCAACACAGACGACACATATTTCCCTATTCTTCTCGCCCTTCTCACCCTCCCTACCCAGCTCCTGCCTTAGAAACAGGCTTGGCCTACACTGTATCTGTCCACACTGCCTGAACTCCTCCTTGAATTAATCGTTTTCAATAGGAGGGGGCTAAATCCCTTATTAATGCCCTACCAGGAGTGAATGAATAAAGCCAAGTTAAAGGGGAACAGGGTACCACATACTGTGCTAGGTTCCTTTGCATGTATCCTTTCATTCTGCTGGAGCTAAAGATGTTCTGCCTCCTCTCTATAAAACACACCCAAACTCCAAAACCAGGAAATTCTCCATAGAAAATAGGAGTGAACAGAGAAAAGACTAACAGGATAAACCCCAAAGCAGGAAGAAAGTTTTGTCTCCCATTTCGCTCAAGGAATTTTTGGACCCACCAAGGCTACTGTCCTGAAAGATCCTGCTGCTTCTCCTTCCCCAAATATTGTCCACTTCCTGAGAGTAAGCCTGACTTGCCACAGGCTTATAAAGTGTTTGGTCACAGTAAGACAACTGTGAGTAATAACACACATTGTATACTGTTTTGCAATTGATAAAAGGCTTTGCATCTGTTTTTTCTTTGGAGGCTGAAGAAAAGAAGAATGGTATTCACGCAGTTCCCATTTTACAGATGAAAACAAGAGGACTTTTTCTGTGAAGTCAGGAAAGTGGTTACAATGGTACTTTCCGCCTGTCCGAATTATGTATTGCCCCTCTCCTTTCTATTAATAATATTGAAGTGTGATGGGACAACCACTGAAGCCGTCAGTTGAAACCTGCTGGGACTTTTTAGCCATTCTCTTCAACATAAAGAATGGGTGTTTTGGAGGGGGTGAGAGGAATGGGGAAATGTTGTCAAAGAGTACAATGTTTTAGTTGAGACAGGAAGAATACATTTTGTTGAGATCTACAGCACAGCATGGTGACTGTAGTTTACAATGAAGTATTGTGTATTTCAAAATTGCTAAGACAATAAATTTCAAATGTTCTCACCACAAAAAAGATAGGTTTTGAGGTGATGAATCTATTAATTCTCTGGATTTAATTATTCCACAGTGTATACATATATCATATCATCACATTATACCTCCGTAAATACATACAATTTTAATTTGTCAATTAACATTTTTTAAAAGAATAGTGTGGCCAGTTGGGGAGGTAGTTTTTTCTTTTTTCCTCTAGTCTCTACTCAGTCTCCAAGATCCCATTCCCCATAAAGTTCCTGTCACCCAGGTGGAGTGCAGTGGCACAATCATGGCTCACTGCACCCTCTCCCTCTTGGGCTCAAGCGATCCTCCCGCCTACAGGTACATGCCACCACGCCCAGCTAATTTTTGTAGTTTTTGTAGACATGGGGTTTCACCATGTTGCCTAGGCTGGTCTCGAAGTCCTCAGCTCAATCAATCTGCCCACTTTAGCCTCCCACAGTTCTGGGATTACAGGTGGGAGCCACCAAGCCCAACCCATAAAGTTCCTAACTTTTTATCTCCCTGGGAGTGCACAGCCTACACACACCAGTTTCTCTTTAGAACATACTTAAGAGTCTTGGCTTAGCATCCAACACACAGAACTTTAACACTTCTACGGATCTGTGCACCTGTCTATGGTGTGGGGTTTTTAAGATCTCTTTCTAATGACACTTTATTTTGCAAAGCAGGACAGTTTCATTCCCAGAAGAGCAGGTATGGTAAATCCTTTGTTCCAGTAATGAAGACAATGATCTAAACCCTAAGCCTCAGAGAAGCCCAGAAACCCTCCAGGCCTCCATCTCTCTGCTCCTAGCACCTGCCTCTCTCTTGACATCAACATCATTCTCCCCTCTCACAGCCCAGCTCCTTCCACAGACCCAGGGATTAGGCACCAGCACCTCAGACTAGATTTTAGAGAATTACCATTCAAGAGGCAATCCTCTTCCCTTGGTTCCAATTTCAAGGTTCTCAAAGACTGGAACAGGGCTAGTTTGAGGCAATGTGCCCCATCGCATAGCCAGAAAGAACCTTACAGTGAAAAGGAGAACAATTCTTCCAAAGTAAGGGGGTGCTGATCCCCAGAGGGAGGACAGATGGGCAACCAAACAGTAACCGGGCCACCACATGCTTCACACTCACTGATCAAGGATTTCTAAAACCACTTTTCTTTTCTCTGAATTTATATAGGACTTTGTATCACTCATAAAGGAATGTCTTATAGGCTGATAACAGCTTTCTATTCATGCTTATACTTAACATTTAGGCTAGGATAATTTCCTAACCTCAGTGTCCTCACTATAAGATGGGAATTATTATAATCCCTACCTCATAAATTGTTGGGAGGATTAAAATACTTAGTAAAGTGCCTGACTAATAGAAAGGCATTCAATAAATGTTAGCTATTCATGGTGTCATCATCATTATATTTACCATTATTACTAATCTCCTGTATTGCAAGAATTACAGTTTATATTTTTGTAGACCATCACTGTAGCTAAAGGGTCTTTGGGCCATAGGTGATATTCCATAAAGGTTGGTTAAATTGATCTGTGGTTTTTGACTATGGAAACTCAGAACTCCCTCAAAATGTACAAAACAGATTTACCTGCTAAATAAATCTCTTCAAAGCTGACCCCAGGTTTAATTGAATTAATTCCAATGAATTTGTCACAATGATGGAGAAAGGAAACTTAGAGGGCCCCACAGTTGTTTGCTGGTAAAATGAGAAGTTTGGATTAGATCAATGTTTCCCAAAATATTTTCCTCAGAATGTTAGTGCCCCTCCAATCTGCACAAAGCAAGAGGTTCATGACCAAGTAGCTTTTAAAACTCCTGTACACTCTATTCCCATTCTTCACAATGCACACTTTCATATTAAAAGTTCTGAGAGGTCCTCAACAGAAGACATCACTTAACTTTTTTTTTTTTTTTTAAGACAGATTCTCACTCTGTCACCCAGGCTGGAGTACAGTGGCCACCACTCCTGGCCTAAAATTTTTTTAACCTGGTGCTTCCCAATCTAAACTCACAGGGACCAGTTTTCTTAATGAAAGAGAATCAGACTAGCTTGTAACCATAGCTGGTGACACTCTCCTGCCCCATTCCTTGTATGTCCTCAGTGGACTAGGTCAGGAATAAATAAATTTTCCTGATTCTCAAGGGCTGGTCACTCCTTTGCACTGAGCTCAAAGCTTCTCTGTAGCATGGGTCACAATGAATGGTAGCCCTGATAGCCTAGAGTAGCCTTTCAGCCTTCTCTGAGCCTCTAAAGACTGAGGATCCTTGGCATGAAATGGAGCAACTGGTATACCCTTGCTTCCTCTGGGGACTCTCTTACTCTCAAAAAGGCATCAGCCATCATCTCCATCTAGAGAATATACTAGCTGACTCAGCTTGACCAGCCTGTCCCAAAATGAGAATCTGGGTAAAATAAGCATTGAAACACTTCATTCCTTGTAGATTCACAAAACATATTAGCATATTACAGACTATGAAGTTCTTCAGGAAAAAAGAAACCTATTTAACTTTAATCCAACATTGCCAAGTTTTATTTGACCATGGAAGATTTTTCCAAAACACTTACAAACAGATCAAGGACATTAATCTTTCATGAAATACTAGATCCCCAGGGTCCTCTCCAGCTACATCATTCTGTGATTTTCTTTTTTATTTATGATGCATTAAAAGATTAATCTCTATCAGACTTCCATTTAGAAATTCACCAGAATGTGCAAAGGCAGCAGGTAAAATTGCTGAAGGGTATTATAAAAATACCCTCCAGTGATTTTTGAAACTTAAACTGAAATATTTATATAACTATATATTTCAGTTTGTATATTATATATATATATATATGTATATACACAAATATATATGTGTGTATATATATTGGTGTATGTATATCTATATCTATGTATATATGGCATTATATCCATTTTACAGATGCAGAAACTGAGCTTTAGAGGGGGTGAGCAATTGGTCCAAAGCCACACAGCACACAGGTAGTCATTGATAAAGGTAAAAACAAGAGTTGAAGCCTGAGGTGTAAGGACACAGAGACAAGTACACAAATGTTTACAAGTTACACATATGACACGTGCCTTTAACATGAATTTCTTGAACATTCATTTAGAGGTCTTACAATGAAGACATCAGAGTGGCAGCAAGTTCTGTTGGAATCAGGGGAGCGTGTTCTTCTATAATCCCCTGGCTAACAGGAAAGCACACTGATTTGGCCCATGGTAGTTATACACTCCCATTGAGTCAGGGGCCACTTCTATGCACACAGGAGGTGCTAAAAATATGCTGTTGACTCATTGCCTCTAAGAGCAGAAGAAATGCCAAAAGTATAGGACAAGAGGCAGAAAAGCACATGGAAAAATGTCGTAGGGCAGTCCTCTAAGGAAGTGGTAGATCCCTTTGAAATCTGTCCAAACACTTTCTTGTGCTGGGGAAAGTCAATTACATATTTCAAGCAACCCCACATGTCATACGAGTATCTTGTACGTGTTTGTGTACTCGTGTCTGTGAACTTACATCTCAGACTTCAACTTCTCGCTCCCCACCCTTATAAGTGACTGCCTGCATGGCCTTGGGCAAGTTGCTTTCCCTCTTCAAAGCTCAGTTTCTGCATCTATAAAATGGACATAATGCTACCTACCTCATGGGGTTAGTGATCATATTTAAGGAGCTAATATGTGGAAATTGCTTACACAGTATCTATCACATAATAAGGGTTTAATAAGTGTTTGATGTAATTGTTTTGATTATTACTACTATTACTAAAATAATAATTACTACAATAATAATGATTCTTATTCTCTATATTAGTATTATCTTTGAAAATGGGCATGGATTACATCTATGTAACACTTTTGGTACAATATCTAGCATTATATCACACACAAATTAGACAATTCATATTATTAAGGATGAAAAAATATTTTTACTGACCCTTAAATTCTTCGTAAGTAACTGCAAATGAAGCCATTATCCCAACACATGAAATAAAAAAAAAAATTCAGTTCCTCTGGAGTTTGTTTTTGGAGGTAGCCACAGGATACCTAAATTTTTTTTTCTTTTCAGAGAGACTGAGGGGCTCACTAGGTTGACCAGGCTGGTCTTGAACTCCTGGTTTCAAGCCATCCTCCCACCTCAGCCTCCCAAAGTGCTGGGATTACATGCATGAGCCACCACATCCAGCCTACCTAAAATACTGGATGCTGTTAATAAATCTCCTGAGGCCAGCATAAGAAGGTGGTGGGCAAAACTAATGCAGGTATGTTTTTCGGGCTTTTTCATGTATTGGGCCAAACTTTGAAAAGCACTTACTATTAATGGCTAACTTGCAAAATTTGTGATTTATTAAAAGCAGATTTTAATTGTTTTACCTAAAAATAATAGGCCTCTGATCTGCCAAAGATGAAGATTTAATTTCTAGGTGTTCCTCACAATACCTAGAAACATCAGTGTAATCGATTATTAAACACTTTAGAACTATTCTCTTCAAAGTTCTTTAATATATAATACAGCAAAAGAAAAGTTTCTTTTCTAAAGGCTTCTCTATACCATTTTTAATAGTTGAATTTCATTTCTGAAGGCTCCTAAAAAGAATAGAATTTATATCTTTATTAAAGAGGAAATATATTTTCCATGTTTAATTTAAATGACATTCCATCAGTCATTTGCAATCTTAGCCTACACGGAATTTTTTTTTTGGTAGTTTTTATGTTTGGGCTTTAGGAGGGGATTCCCAATAACCTCTATATAAATATTTCTAATCTCTATAGAAATATTTTAATATTTCAATGTAAATTAGTTTTTTAAAGCTATTTTATCCATAAAAATAATGAATTTGCATGGCTGAGGGTGAAATAATGTGTTACCAGGACCCCTCAGTTTTGGGGGTTGTGAGTAGATCCCATCTTCATGTTCCTCCAGCCCAGTCCAAGCCTGGCTCAGGTCCTCCTCCCCCATTTGTCAGGAACCACCATCCCCAGGGATTCTATGTGCCCTGCCTGACCAGTATTCTCCATCAGAGTTTACCAATCTTTTGTTCATTCCCTCAGAGCACAGCTAAGCAAGAGTACACTAATTTGAAAATTAACTCAAGCAAATAGAGGAACAATATCCCCAACACATTGCATTTTAACATAGGGTTTCCTGGACACACTGTTTCAACCCAAGAGTTGGGCTAATAGTAGGAGTTCCATCTGCTAAAATACGGCTGTCAGCTTCAGAGGGAAATTGATGAACGTCTTCATAGTTTGTTTTTACTTTTCACTTGGCACTGTTTCTAAAATTTCCTCTGAAGTCAAAAAATAAGTTATTTCCCAGCACACTGGGCACTTTTCATTTATCATTGGATTGATTTTTGTAACTTGCAGTAGGAGCTGAAATCGACCAGGGGGTTCTTATCCAACAGACAGCAGCAAAACTCTTTGTGTATCTGCGTTCCTTTCAACAAGCGTGACTTCCTCAATGGCATCATTCGTGAGTGTAACACAGAGCTCAGCAATAACGTTTCTTCACTAACCCTACCAGGTATCCAACATAGGATGTTACTTCCTTTCACTGTTTTCCGACTCCTGGCAGATATTAATCATTGGGATTTGGGAACAAGGAAATAGAATTTCTGAGAATGCTTGGGAATTCCCAAATTCATATGATTTTCATAACACTTCACTTACAAGTTTTTGAAAAATAATAAGTGACTATAATAACAAGCAAATAGTCGTTTTTTTCTGTAACAGGATTATATGAAAAGTTTTAGTAGTCTTCTGTCTCAAAAAGATTTGATAACAAATGATGATTTATTATTATTATGAGCCAACATATTGTAACAAGATCATAAAATCCAATAGCATTAATAGAGAAAACATTAAAAAGAAATGAATACTATCACAAAATAAATGCTAAAGAAAAGTCCTTTGAAGATTGAAAGGTAACACCACAAATACTTAATGCTTTAATCGTTGTTTACATGACATTGTTAAACAAGGCATCAATCATCCCCTCCAATACCATTTAAATAACATAACATTCTGATCTCCTGGCAAGATGAATACCACTAGAAAGAAGCAACTGTCAAAATGGCCGATTTAAGGGCATATTTTGTTTCTAAAACTTGGCATTGCTTAGAAAACCTCTCATAGGATTTGTAAAACATATACTATGCCTATGAACACATTAATATTTATTTGCAGAAATGGTTCACTGTTAGCAGTGGACAAGGCCATGAACACACACTTGTAACACAGCAACAGATACAAGAAAGTCTGACTGAGGCTCCTTTACTGCTCCTGTCCTGTTCACCTTAACTTTCATCTCCACATGTCAGTGCTTCCTCATCTTGCTTGACTTGAAGTCAGTGCATTTCTTCAAGCCAGTAAGTTCTCTATACTGACTATTAAGCTGTAATTTTCACAGGAAAATTAGAATGTTCCTTCCCATTTTCCTAATTTCTCAACTGATTTTTCTCAGAATTCAGAATCCATAAATATTGAAATGCCAGGAGAGAATTTCCAAATGGAAATGCTGTTCCCTTCGTCCATTTTCAGAAGAAACCGTAGGATAGTGTTATCCTTCTCTTCTCCAATTTTTTTTTCCTGCAAACTTATGGTTATCACCTCTTTAAGTGTGTAGCTCACAATTTTGCCTCCCCTGCAAATGGTCCCAAAATGGTGAAGTGGGTCCTCTTTAGCTGTGTCTTTAGTACATAATCCTGCATTTCTGACCATATGCAGGGAGTGTGACCCAGGGAAGGATCCCTGACTCCATGGGATTTCTCTTGCTGTCTCTAGAATTTGAACACCGGAACCCAGACGTACAGAGGCTGGGAGCCATCGTGGTGTGCTATATTGATGACGGCAGCAGTGGGTGGTGTGGGGGCAGTTAATTGACAGCTACCTGTTGCTGACATCCCAGGAACTGCCTGAACCTCCTCTTTCCCAGTCATAAGATATCTAAGATTCTGCAGTATTCTTCATTAAATCCTAGCATGGTTTAAGCTAGCCAGAATTAGGTTCTGTTGCTTTCAATCAACAGAACCTTAGCTAATACGTTGTTATTTCCTGGTCTTTGTTCCTTTAATTTTCCAGGAAAAGAAGGGAAAATGGCTTACTGGTTTTAAAAAGAGACAAGGGACAACATACCATTTATGCAAAATTTAGAAGCACTCAAAGGAAACTCTGGAAAGTTCCTGAGACATACATAGGTAGGATCAGCATAAAACTTGAACAGTGTATCTAGATCATGGTTGCCATGGTTGCCTTGACACAATGAACATCTGTATCAAGATCATATTTTCTTGGCGGGACAGAGAGAAGCACAAGGCGGGACTCACATTTACAGTAATCCTTGTTTTCCAGGGACCATACAACCCAGTTTGTCCAGAGCTGTTCATCTTAAGTTTGTTATCCCACCATAATTATAAATAGAACCTCCTTTTTCTCTCAAGAATATCCCACTTTGGATGATAATTTCTGTGACTACCCATTAAGAAAACATTTAATAACTATAGAAAACTGCTTCTCTATATTTTTTGTATGTTTGAAACATTTTATAACAGAAATATCTTTAAAGTTATCACCTACACAGAATATAGCTGCCAAATGCTCCTACTCTGCTATTCTAACCATGAATCCCTCTGAGGCCCCTTCCTCCTACGGCGCTTGGGAGGATGAAATGAAATAAGCTCTATGAAGTGCCCAACAGTGACCAACACTGAATAAAATACAGCCACCATAGGTGGCCTTCCCTTATGTTCAGCAAACTCCTGATAAGTTATTCGGTGATACTTTAATCTTAATATTTTATGTAGATTATACATTCATCTGATTCAAAATGCAAAAGGTACAAAAGCGTATACAGTTAAAAGTTTCCCAACCCACTACCATTTATCTCCCTGGAGGCAACTGTTTCCAGATTTTTGAATATCCTTAAAGAATATCATATGTATGGAAAAGAAAGATTATATATTTATATGCATCTGTGTATGCATTTTCCTATGAGAGGCTCACAAAGTCTCCTTGAAGAGATACCATTATTACAAATACCCCTCAATTTACAATGGGGTTATATTCCAATAAACTTATGAAAATACTGTAAGCTGAAAATGCATTTAATACACTTAACCTACTAAACATCATAGCTTAGCTCGGCCTACCTTAAACACTCACATTAACCTACAGTTAGGCAAAATCATCTAACAGAAAGCCCATTTTATAATAAAGTGGGCTTTGAATATCTCATGTAATATAATGAATACTGTACTGAAAGTGGAAAACAGAATGGTTGTATGAGTACTCAAAGTACAGCTTCTGCTGAATGTGTATTGCTTTCAAACTATCTTAAAGTTGAAAAATCGTAAGTCAAAATATTCTAAGTCAGGGATTGTTTGTACTTCTACTTTACATGATGAAATTGAGCCTTGAAAAGATTAAGTGACTCGCCCAAGGTCACACTGGCAGTTAAATAGTGAAACTTGGATCCAAATTGTTCAGTCACTACATGTATTGTCTTGAAATTTGAAAAAGAGGAAGAGGAATTAAACTACTAAATTGAAGGACTATTTTAGGCATAGAAGCAGCAGATGCCTTCATGTCCAAGTGATTGTGAAAAGCCCACTTGCCCCAAAATATGTCTCCTGGTCATATGAAATTCCACCATTTCAGATTTTTACCTGGGGATTTAGAGTAATCTGCTGTTTTCCTAGAGCTCCCCTAAAATAGAAATAGAAAATTTTGGAAGGCTAAATATATGCTAACATTGGAAAACTCATTTTCTCCCCTTCGTAAGGCAAGGTACTGAAGGAGGGGGCCCTACGGGCTGTGCAGGGACATCCTGGAGGCATGGGGAGAAGAAACTGAAAGGCAAGTTTGTATGGAACAAAGAATACCGATCTCAGGATTCTCCCTTGAACCTGCCCTAACTTTGTTCAAATAGACTTAGCCACTGACCTGCTGTCAAAAGACCACAGCCAATCTGACTTGTTTTCAATATAATGATGAATATTGATTTGGTCCCTTCATCCAACATTCTCAGCTGGATCTTTTTTGACCAAGGATATACATTACTAGGTGAGTACAGGCAGTTAATTCTTCCACACGGGACTTCGGAGTTTCTGAGTTAACCAGAATCACCCACCTTAACATCTGCCAGTTTATACCCCAAGTCCTGACCAGTGCCCCCTACCTGCTATGCCTCATGTTTTCAATAGAGCATAAAATCAGAAATGAAAGATGAAACATCATAGCCAATATCACAGAAATACAAAGGATCCTAAGAAACTGCTAGGTATAATTACACACTAACTAATTGGATCATCTAGAAGAAATGGATAAATTCCCAGACACATAAAACCTACCAAGATTGACTCATGAAGAAATTTAAAAATCTGAACAGACTAATAGCAAGCAAGGAGGTTGAATCCGTAAGAAAATGTCTCCTATCAATGAAAAACCCAAAACCAGATGGCTTCCCAGATTAATTCTACCAAATATTTTAAGAAGAACTAATACCAGTCCTTCTCAAACTCTTCCAAAAAGCTGAAGTGGAGGGAATACTTCCAAACTCATCTTACAGGGCCAGCATTACCCTGATTCCAAAGCCAGACAAGAACACTACAAGAAAGGAAAATGACAGGCCAATAGCCTTGATCTACATAGATGCAAAAATCCTCAACAAAATCCTAGCAAACCAAATTCAATAGCACATTGAAAGAATCATTCACCATGATCATGTCATGGTTCAACATAAGCAAATCAATACATATAATATACCATATTAGAAAAATAAAGGATAGAAACTATATGGCCATCACAATAGATATAGAAAAAGCTTTTGACAAAATTCGAAACCCTTTCATGGTGAAAAAAAAAAAACACCCAACAGATCACGTATTGAGGGACTGTATCCCAACAAAATACAGGCCATATATGACAAACCCATAGCTAACACCATAATCAATGGTGAAAAGTTGAAACTTTTCCTCTACCATCAGGAGCAAGACAAGGATGCCCACAGACACCACTTCTCAGGGTAATTAGGCAAAAGAAAGAAATAAAAGGCATCCTAATAGGAAAGGAAGAAGTGAAACTGTCTCTACTGATGGCATGATCTTGTTATATATAGAAAACCCTACAAACTTCACTAAAAAAAGGTTAGAACTCAACACAAAGAAGGGAACAATAGACACTGGGGGACTCCAAAGGTGGGAGGGAAGGATGGTGGGAGCAAGGGTTGAAAAACTACCTATCGATTACTATGCTCACTGCTTGGGTGGTGGGATCATTAGAAGCCCAAACCTCAGCACCATGCAATATACCTGTTTAAGAAACCTGTACATCTACCCTCCTGACTCTAAAATGAAACATACAATATTTAAAAAACAAAAACAAATAAATACAATTTGAAAACTGTTAGAACTGAACTGATAGGTGAAATCAGTAAAGTTGTAGGATGCAAAATCAACATATAGAGCCTTGAACACAGCAAAATCCAGCTGTCTGACACGAAAGTCTCAGGGGCAAGAAAACCTCTATATGAACTCAGAAACAATGAGCTAAGTTGTGTTTATGTCTGAAAGGATGTTAAGAACTTCATTCATGTTACATCAGAGCCAACAGAAAGAACCAACAGGAAACCTGTACCCAACAAACAGAAATGACAAGATGAAGGGAAAGCAGAGGTAAGGGCTTACCTTAGAAAGGGCAAGTGATTAGCTCAATATGCAATACAATGTTTGCTCCTGAGCCAAAAACTTGTACAATAATTTGGATATTACTTGCACAACCAGAAAAATCAGCCACTCATTAGGAAAATGTGTTTCTGTAGAAGTCTTAGGACTCAGCTATCTATAATAACATGAAAAGACAATATTTTCATCCAAAATGAGTATTTTTGTTTGTCTTGGCTTGTTATTCTAACGTCAACAGCCTCTAAATAAACTGTTGAAGTACATGATATAACCACCTCTTTCTCCATCTTTCCCATTGCTCCCATAGGGTTTCAGTTGTGCAATTTCACCATTAGCAAAGCTTTTTGCTGAAATCTGGCTTTTCAAAGGGAGAGTATCCAGAAACAGAAGATGCTGATCTGGGAGCCTCTTCCTAATAGAACTGCTGCTTCAGTTTAACTTGAAATAGCCCACACCCAGTTCCTAATGACAAATATCTGAACACCGGGTCTTCCCATGAGCAACACCATGCTCTGCCTCCTGCTCACTCTGTTCTATAAGCAACCCACAGATTGCTCCCTGTGAAGAGGAGCCTGCAAGGGGAGCAGCATTCCACCAGACCCTGATTTAGCAAGATATTTCCGTATCATTCCCCCAACCAGCTGGAAGTCCTCCACTGCTCTTGTGTAAAAATCTAACTCATCTCGCTGAATTTCGTGATTTAAAAGTCTAATTCATTTCACCAAAAGTGTGACAGAAGGAATCCAAGTACACCATCTCTCTCTTACTAAACCAAAGCTATTGCATGTGCATTCTGGGGGAAAAACATGGTCCAAATATGTTATGGAGGGGGTGCCAGCCCAGTGTCATCCTCTTACTATTGCCATAGGATCTTGGCTGATGGCATCAGAGGAAAAACAAGTTTATCGATTACTTTCAACCATTAAGCTCACTCCTCCATGAAAAATAAGTCACAGGTCCAATGTCTCTTATTAAAATAAGCACTGCAAAATATAAAGGAGTCACAGTTTTAAAATGGGACACACGTTCTCTAAGCGGTGAACCACGTTAGAGGTGCACTGTTTACATTGTATAAAGTCCCCTGGAGCCAGGGTTAGGAAGCGCATCTGTTCTTTGGTGTTCTGGGATGAAGGAGAAAGGAAAATGTGCTGCCAGAAGTGAGTGGGAAGGAGCCCATGAGATAAAGGAAGTAAATCCATTTGCTGATTGCAATAATAATGGTAAAACACGAAGCTATACATACATACACACATACATACATACATATATACATACATACATACATGCAAATTTTCACATTTTTAAAAAAAAAGAACTTAAGGCTTCCACTCATGTAATCAGCCCTTATGAAGTCTCCTGATTAGCTGCAAGGAAAATCTTCCTTTCTCCTCTTTCTTGCACCATCCTGGGCTCCCTTTTGTCTTTTTTTTTTTTAACTTATAAACGATCAGCTCATATTCTGAAGTTTGTAGTCCCCTCCCGCCCCCTCTCTCTCTATACGGCTCATTTACATTGGCAGCTGTCGTGCTGCTGGGCATCCTCAAACCCACAAGTTTCCCTTTAATGTTTGAGCAGACAAACATGATCATGCACTAGGCATCACTGTGCCACTCAAAATGCTTTCTTGTTTTTTTTATTGCATCTGAGAGAAATCTCAAGGTTGCAAACCTGGAGTCAGAATTGTCTCCATGTGTCTCAGTGGGAAGAGTATCGTGTGAAGAAACAAGTTGATTCTACTAATCAAAAGGAATTTTTTTTGATATCAGGTCATCCTCCGAATGAATTTATATTACCGAGTGGAGGGTCACATGAAGAAAATGGTCAAACACCACCACCTAGAGCAAGAGCTGAGAAGTGCAGCGGAGCCGGGCTGTGTCAGGAAAGAAAAGCAAGCTGGGGCCTGGCTCAGCGCTCTCCCCTCTGCTCCTGTCTGCACGGAAAGATTAGGATGACAGTGGCAGGAAGCCTGTGCACCTAGTATGCATCACTTGAAGGGAACACACAGATTCCAGTAAACAGTTGGAAGGAAATGTTAATACCAGGCTCTGCTAAACAATATGAAATGACTCCTAGATGAGACAAGCGACTTTCATCAAAGTTTCCTGATACCTGAAAAGACAGCCCAGGGGATCCTGCACTACATGTGGTGTATGTAAATTAAGCGGGTTTTTTTCCCCTTTGTAATCAAGGCTCATACACAAACAAAATCACACTTTAGAAACGGCCTATTTCAACTTGTAACTGGCTTGCTTTCAGGGGCTCCAGGTCAAAAAGAAATAGAGCACAAAGACGCTTTCTCCTTAGGGATCATACACAAATTCACTCCGTCCGTTTCTTTCCCACATGGAGCAACAAAGCCGTCAGACCTCTCCATCCACACATCGGGTCCTTCCTGATTAAAGTGAGATAAATCACAGCCCTCTCTCTCCAGATGGCAGGCGACAAGAGGGGGATGCTTGCCTCAAGAAGTCCTCCCCATCCCTCTGCATTCATACAAGCCCGAGCGGAGAGATGCAAGAAATTACGGATGCATTTTAATTCCCCAGACCCTGCAATTAAAAATGGAAATGTTTTGGCCACGCGTGTTGGCTCACGCCTGTAATCCCAGCACTTTCAGAGGCCGAGGTCGGCGGATCACCTGGGGTCAGGAGTTCGAGACCAGCCTGGCCAACGTGGTGAAACCCTGTCTCTACTAAAAATACAAAAATTAGCTAGGAATGGTGGTGGGCGCCTGTAGTCCCAGCTACTCGGGAGGATGAGGCAGGAGAATCACTTGAACCCGGGAGGCAAAGTTTGCAGTGAGCCAAGATCGCACCACTGCACTCCACTCTGGGTGACAAAGGAAGACTTCACCTCAAAAAATGTTTTTAAAAAATGGAAGTGTTGTTCTTTCATTTGTAAATGTGTTTTGGTAAAAGAGGGGCAGTTTAAGCAACCCTTTCTATTGTCTACATTGTTAAAATTCATCCGACATGGACTCTTGACTCCGTTTTGCCTGGGCAGACCCAATTCAAGCATTTACAACAGCTATAACCTCCTCAAATCAAAAAGAGGAATCAGCATTATTGCTAAGTTCAAATAAGGTCTTGTTTTATTTCATTTTCATTTTTGAATGCAGCCATTCCTCCGGGTGCTGTCATCAGGTAAGATTGTCAGTCCTGATTAGGTAAAGGTATTATTACAAAATGCAATTCTTAAACATTCAGTGTCTAACTACACTTTAAATAAGCCTTTCCCCCTCCCCTATGTATTCTCCCTTAGACACCCCTTCTCAAATTTAAAATCACAGAAACTAAAATATGATGCCTAAAGAGAGCCTAGCGACTGCCCAGTCCTCTAATTTGATGAGTGGGAGTACTGAAGCCCAGAGGAGGTCAAGTAATTTGTTCCCAATGTCTTAGATAAGAAGAAAATGACCAGCTGGGAAATCCCACAAATGTCAAGGCAGGGGCACAGGGCCACAGACTGTGGTTGAATTGTGCCACACTCCTACATCCTTCTTTAGGAATCACAGAACATTCCTGTGTTGAGTCGGAGTCACTGACTTCCTTTTCAGGCTGATTGAGTTCTGTCCTTACGGGCTGCGACAAGAAGTTTTGGTATTATGCTACACCAAGACCATTTATCTAGTTCAAGAAATGAGCACAGTCCTTAGAGCCCAGCAACTTTCCCCATGTCCAGTAAATGTAGCTTCTCCATTAGAAGCTATCAGAATGGAGCCTTCTGGCTCATCTTGATTTTGATTTGTGCAAGAATGAATGGTTGTGCTAAGACAGCTTTCCTAGCTGATAGAGAGCGAAACTTTTTTCTCATAATCTATAAAAAAATTTAAATTAGAACTTTTTTCTCATAATCTGTGAAAAAATATTAAATTAAATCTGGCTCACCTTGATTTTGATTTGTGCAAGAATGAATGGTTGTGCTAAGACAGCTTTCCTAGCTGATAGTGAGCAAAACTTTTTTCTCATAATCTATAAAAAATATTAAATTAGAAGCATAGAGTTTATTTCATGACTTTTATCTTCCTGCAATTTTCTTCTGGGCATAAATGATTTGTTTTTATCCTGCCTGACCCCAATCCCTTTTCCAAGAGACTAAAAGAGTATCTAGTGCAAAGTAGAGACTCAAATATTTTTTAATAAACAGTGATCCCAGCCACCCAGTGCATTTTGCCAAATGCCAACCCCATAAATGATCAAACACATCATCTCATTCAGCCAATCAAAATCAAGTGCTACTATTTTTTTAAGTTCTCATAGCCCTTGGGCATCTGCTTTCTCAGCATTTCCCAAACTTGAGTCATTCTCATCCTGCCTTCCTAATTTTGATCTGTCAATTACCTCTACTATTATTTATTTCATATATTTTTAAATAGCCCCACTTTTGAAACTTAAATACATGCCTTTTAAAAGGAAGCTTTCTTAGTACTACACATCAAAAGCCATTATTACGTGTTCTAAGTACTCATAACAACATGGTCACAACTATTAAAATTTACTAATGTGCATCCACATACTCTCTAAATTCATGAAGCATCTGCACACACTTTAAGAAACAATTCTGCATTACTCACTCAATTTTCTTGACATCCTTCTGAGGCAGGACAAACCTTGGGCCCAAAGAATTGAGGTAGGAGTCCAAGCAAGTTGCCAGCCACATAAAGGCAAACCTTGGCTCGGAAGTCAGGACTACCAGCCCCTAGGTTATGGTTCACGCTCTTTCCTCTGCTCTCCAGAACCTCCTATCTCCAAGTGTAGTTAGCAGCCCAGATGCAGCAGCATCCTCTAGAGACTTGTTAAAAATGCAGAAGCTCAGGCTCCACCCCAGGCCTATGCAGACTGAATCTGCATTTTAACAAGGTCCAGGTAATTCACGTGCACATTAAGTTTGAAAAGGCCTGGTCTAGATCAGCGGTTCTCTAACTTAGCAGCACATTAGAACCATCTGTAGAGACTTTAAAAATACCAGTGCCTGGGTTTCACCTCCCAGAGAATCTGACTTAAGTGTCAGGGGTTTGCCCTGAGTCAAGGTATTTTTAAAAAATCCTCAGCTTATACAAAGCTGGCAGGGCCGGGCACAGTGGCTCATGCCTATAATCCCAGCAGTTTGTGAGGCCAAAGTGGGCAGATTGCTTGAGTCCAGGAGTTTGAGATTAGCCTGGGCTAAAACCCCATCCCTACAAAAAAAAAAAATACAAAAAGTAGTTGGGCATGGTGGTGGCACATACCTGTAGTCCCGGCTACTCAGGAGGCTGAGTCCTCGCTTGAACCCAGGAGGTCACGGTCTGGTCAACAGAGCAAGACCCTGTATCAAAACAAACAAACAAGCAAACAAAAAATGCTAGCAGCTTACCAGCTAGGGAGGCCTGTAGAGCCAAGTTTTCCAAATGGGGCTACATTAGTTGTTCCAGAACTTTAGCTGCATCAAAACCACCTGGATGGCTTGTTCAGCTACAGAGGGTCTGGCCATGCCCCTAGAGTTTCCAGCTGAGGGTCTGGAATGAGGCCCGATGATTTGCATTTCTAACAATCTCCAGGTGATGCTGATGCTGTGGGTCCAGGGACCACATTTTGAGAATCTATGCTAAATGAATCAGAGAAGACCAAAGCTCAAACTTATTCCAAGAACTTTTCAAGGCCCACCTGCAAGTTGTAGTGGAAGTAAGCATCTAAGGGTGCAAAAAAGTTTCAATGTAGACTAAGGCCTTTTACCTGAGCTCTCAAATGTTCACATTTCTCTTATCAACCTAAATAACAAACAGAGAGAGGCTCTCCACAAGAAAAAGATATTCGTTTGGAAACAGAGCCTTGCAATAGAAACAGGCAAGCCAGAGTAAACTATATGCATATTCACGGAGGTAAAGGAAGACAAAAGAAAAAATGAGGAAGATTATATGATCATTTGGAAATGATTATCCTTGGCTACAAAGATCAATAACAAAGGTGATGCCAGGCCCAGGTTGGACAGGCAGTTGTTGGGCAAATATCCTTCAGAAGCATTGTTGTGTGCAAAGTTGCAATGGGCTTTGTGCAAGATTGTGATTTTTGAAGTTTTCTGTGATAAGTTTTTGTTATCAGGCATACAAGCCCAAGAATCCTTTTTTGCATGGCCTTCCCTGGCTCTATTTGTCAGGGTTTTGGTTAGGGGAGGGGTATTTTTAACACTCTCAATGTAAAAAATGCCCTAAGGTAGGTGCCCCAATTTCTTGTTTCGTCTTCATAAAATAATTTTTCCACCCGAACAAAGTCTACACATAAATTGTAAAAATACCCTGGCATGCAGTCCCTGGAAAAGTCTGGAGTCATTCTCGGGGTTCCCACCAGGTGGGCAAGCGTAGCCACCACAGATAAACACAAAGTAGGGGTGCCCGCTGGGGTTTGGCGGCAGGCAGTGGCCCTGGTTCTGATATTTGGCTGAAAACACAGCTCCTCTTTGTCACCCTCAGGACATTTCAGCTATTTCCTAGATAAAAATCTCACTTCACCCTGCACAAAACAGGCACATGATCATGTCACTCTGACCTGGTTTGAGTCCAAGGAGACTTTTGTTTTTAAAACAATTTAGGTTAGTAGTTAAAATATGAACTTTGGGCCAGGAGTGGTGGCCCATGCCTATAATCCCAGCACTTCGTGAGGCCAAAGTGGGCAGATTGCTTGAGTCCAGGAGTTTGAGACTAGCCTGGGCTAAAACCGCATCCCTACAAAAATAAATCCAAAAAGTAGTTGGGCATGGTGGTAGCACATACCTGTAGTCCCGGCTACTCAGGAGGCTGAGTCCTCGCTTGAACCCAGGAGGTCACGGTCTGGTCAACAGAGCAAGACCCTGTATCAAAACAAACAAACAAACAAAAAATGCTAGCATCTTACCAGTTAGGGAGGCCTGTAGAGCCAAGTTTTCCAAATGGGGCTACATTAGTTGTTCCAGAACTTTAGCTGCATCAAAACCACCTGGATGGCTTGATCAGCTACAGAGGTTCTGGCCATGCCCCTAGAGTTTCCAGCTGAGGGTCTGGAATGAGGCCCGATGATTTGCATTTCTAACAATCTCCAGGTGATGCTGATGCTGTGGGTCCAGGGACCACATTTTGAGAATCTATGCTAAATGAATCGGAGAAGACCAAAGCTCAAACTTATTCCAAGAACTTTTCAAGGCCCACCTGCAAGTTGTAGTGGAAGTAAGCATCTAAGGGTGCAAAAAAGTTTCACTGTAGACTAAGGCCTTTTACCTGAGCTCTCAAATGTTCACATTTCTCTTATCAACCTAAATAACAAACAGAGAGAGGCTCTCCACAAGAAAAAGATATTCGTTTGGAAACAGAGCCTTGCAATAGAAACAGGGAAGCCAGAGTAAACTATATGCATATTCACGGAGGTAAAGGAAGACAAAAGAAAAAATGAGGAAGATTATATGATCATTTGGAAATGATTATCCTTGGCTACAAAGATCAATAACAAAGGTGATGCCAGGCCCAGGTTGGACAGGCAGTTGTTGGGCAAATATCCTTCAGAAGCATTGTTGTGTGCAAAGTTGCAATGGGCTTTGTGCAAGATTTTGTTTTTTGCAGTCTTCTGTGATAAGTTTTTGTTACCAGGCATACAAGCCCAAGAATCCTTTTTTGCATGGCCTTCCCTGGTTCTATTTGTCAGGGTTTTAGTTAGGGGAGGGGTAATTTTAACACTCTCATTATAAAAAATGCCATAAGGTAGGTACCACAATTGATTGTTTCGTCTTCATAAAATAAATTTTCGTAAAATCTCTGTAAACGTGGAAATATTTACACCGATTTCTGTATAAATGTGGAAATATCTACACCGCTATCTCTGTAAATGTGTAAACATTTACAACGCTATCTGTATAAACATGGAACTATTTACACCGCAGTCTCTATAAACATGGAAACATCTACACCGCTCTCTCTATAAACATGGAAATATTTACACCGCTATCTGTATAAACATGGAAATATGTAAACAGATATCTCTATAAACATGGAAATATCTATAACGCTATCTCTATAAACATGGAAATACCTACACCGCAATTTGTACAAACATGGAAATATCTACACCGCTGTCTCTATAAGCAAGGAAATATCAACACCGCTATCTGTATAAACATGGAAATATCTACACCGCTGTCTCTACAAACATGGAAATATCTACAACTATATCTGAAAAAACATGGAAATATTTACACCACTGTCTCCAAAAACATGGAAATATCTACAACGCTATCTCCATAAACATGAAAATATCTACATAACTGTATCTATAAACATGGAAATATCTACACCGCTATCTCAATACACATGGAAATATCTACACCGCTGTCTCTAGAAACATGGAAATATCTACACCGCTATCTCTATAAACGTGGAAATATCTCCACCGCTATCTCTATAAACGTGGAAATATCTACACCACTATCTCTATAAACGTGGGAACATCTACACCGCTATCTCTATAAACCTGGAAATATTTACACCGCTATAAGTATAAATGTGGAAATATCTACACCATTATCTGTATAAACATGGAAATGTCTACAATGCTATCTCTATAAATGTGGAAATATCTACAGCACAATCTGTATAAACGTGGAAATATCTATACCGCTATCTGTATAAACGTGGAAATATCTACACCGCTATCTCTATAATCGTGGAAGTATGTACACCGCGATCCGCATGAACGTGGAAATATCTACACCGCTATCATTGTAAACGTGGAAATGTCTACACCGCTATCTGTATAAACGTGGAAATATCTACATCGCTATCTCTGTATATGTGTAAACATTTACACCGCTATCTGTATAAACATGGAAATATTTACACAGCCATCTCTATAAACATGGAAATATCTACAACGCTATATTTATAAACATGGAAATATCTACACCACTATCTCTATAAACAAGGAAATATTTACACCGCTATCACTATAAACCTGGAAATACTAACACCGCTATCTGTATAAACATGGAAATATTTACAAAGATATCTCTATAAACATGGAAATATCTACACTGCCATCTGTATACATATGGAAATATCTACACAGCCATCAGTATAAACGTGGAGACATCTGCACCGCTATCTCTATACACATGGAAATAACTACACCACAATGTCTATAAACATGGAAATACATACACCGCCATGTCTATAAACATGGAAATATCTACACCGACATCTGTATAAAAATGAAAATATCTACACCTCCACCTTCATAAACATGGAACTATCCACACTGCCATCTGTGTAAACATGGAAATATCGACACCGCTATCAGTTTAAACATAGAAATATCTTCACCGTCATCTGCATATACATGGAAATATCTACACCGCTATTTCTATAAAGATAGAAATATCTACACCGCTGTCTGTATAAACATGGAAATATCTACACCACTATCTGTATAAACATGGAAATATGTTCACCGCTGTGTCTAAAAACATGGAAATATCTACACCGCTGTCTCTATAAACATCGAAATATCTACACCGCTATCTCTATAAATGTGGAAATATCTACAACGGTGTCTCTGTAAACATGGAAATATCTACACCGCTATCTCAATAAACTTGGAAATATCTACACCGCTATCTCTGTAAATGTGTAAACATTTAAACCGCTATCTGTATGAACATGGAAATATTTACACCGCTATCTCTATAAACATGGAAATATCTACACCGCTATCTCTATAAAGATAGAAATAACTACACTGCTGTCTGTATAAACATGGAAATATCTACACTGCTGTCTCTATAAACATGGAAATATCTACACCGCTATCATTATGAACATGGAAATATCTACACTGCTGTCTCTAAAAACATGGAAATATCTTCACCGCTGTCTCTATAAACATGCAAATATCTACACCGCTGTCTCCATAAACTTGGAGATATCTACACGGCTATCTCTATAAAGGTGGAAGTATCTACACCGCTGTCTCTGTAAACATGGAAATATCTACACCGCTATCTCTATAAACGTGGAAATATCTACACCGCTATCAGCATATACGTGTAAATATCTACACCGCTATCTGTATAAACATGCAAATATCTACACCGTTATCTCTATAAACGAGGAAATATCTACACTGCTATGCGTATAAACGTGGAAATATGTACACCGCTATCTGTATAAACGTGGAAATATCCACACCGCTATCTCGGTAAATGTGGAAATATCTACACCACTTTCTGTATAAACATGGAATTATCTACACCGATATCTCTGTAAATGAGTAAACATTTAAACCGCTATCTGTATAAACATGGAAATATTTACACTGCTATCTCTATCAACATGGAAATATTTACCACGCTATGTGTATAAACATGGAAATATGTACACCGCTATCTCTGTAAACTTGGAAATATCTACACTGCCGTCTGTATAAAGATGGAAATATCAACAGCACGAGCTGTATAAACATGGAAATATCTCCACCGCCATCTGTAAAAACATGGAAATATCTACACAGTCACCTGTACAAACATGGAAATATCCACACCTCCATCAGAATAAACATGGAAATATTTCCCCTGCCATCTGTATACACATGGAAAAACCTACACAACCATCAGTATAAACATGGAAATATCTGCACCGCTATCTCTGTAAACGTGGAAATCTCTAAACCGCTATCTCTATAAACCTGGAAATATCTACAACGCTATCTGTATAAACATGGAAATATCTACACCGCTATCTGTATAAACATCAAAATATCTACACGGCTATCTGTATAATCATGGACATATGTACACCGCTATCTGTATAAATGTGGAAATATCTACAACGCTATCGGTGTAAAGATGGAAATATGTGCACAGCTATCTGTGTAAACACAGAAATATCTACACCGCTATCAGTATAAACCTGGAAATATCTACACTGCTGTCTCTATAAACATGGAAATATCTACACCGCTATCATTATAAACATGGAAATATCTATGCCGCTGTCTCTAAAAACATGGAAATAACTACACAGCTGTCTCTATAAACATGCAGATATTTACACCGCTTTCTCCATAAACTTGGAAATATCTACACCGCTATCTGTATAAACATGCAAATATCTACACCACTATCTCTGTAAACGTGGAAATATCTACACCGCTATGTGTATAAACGTGGAAATATCTACACCGCTATCTCTATAAACCTGGAAATATCTACACCGCTATCTCTGTAAACGTGGAAATATCTACACCACTTTCTGTATAAACGTGGAAATATCTACACCGCTATCTCTGTAAAGGTGTAAACATTTAAACAGCTACCTGTATAAACATGGAAATAGTTACACCGATGTCTCTATAGACATGGAAATATTTACCACGCTCTTTGTATAAACATGGAAATATGAACACCGCTATCTCTATAAACATGGAAATATCTGCACTTCCATCTGTATGAAGATGGAAATATCACCACTGCGAGCAGTATAAACATGGAAATATCTACACCGCTATCTGTATAAACATGGAAATATCAACACCGCTACCTGTATAAACATGGAAATATTTCAACGCAATCTGTATAATCATGGAAATACCCACACCTCTATCTGTATAAACATGGAAATATCTACACCTCCATCAGTATAAACATGGAAATATGTACACTGCCATCTGTATACACATGGAAATATCTACACAGCCATCAGTATAAACATGGAAATATCTACACCGCTATGTCTGTAAACGTGGAAATATCTAAAGCGCTATCTGTATAAACCTGGAAATATCTACATCGCTATATGTATAAATATGGAAATATGTACACCGCTATCTGTATAAAAATGGAAATATCTACAATGCTATCTGTGTAAAGATGGAAATATCTACACAGCTGTCTGCGTAAACATAGAAATATCTGCACCAGTATCTGTATAAACATGGAAATATTTACACTGCAGTCTCTATAAGCATGGAAATATCTACACCGCTATTATTATAAATCTGGAAATATCTATGACGCTGTCTCTAAAAACATGGAAATAACTACACCGCTGTCTCTATGAACATGTAAATATTTACACCGCTTTCCCCATAAACTTGGAAATATCTACACGGCTATTTCTATAAAGGTGGAAGTATCTACACCGCTGTCTCCATAAACTTGGAGATATCTACACGGCTATCTCTATAAAGGTGGAAGTATCTACACCGCTGTCTCTGTAAACATGGAAATATCTACACCGCTATCTCTATAAACGTGGAAATATCTACACCGCTATCAGCATATACGTGTAAATATCTACACCGCTATCTGTATAAACATGCAAATATCTACACCGTTATCTCTATAAACGAGGAAATATCTACACTGCTATGCGTATAAACGTGGAAATATGTACACCGCTATCTGTATAAACGTGGAAATATCCACACCGCTATCTCGGTAAATGTGGAAATATCTACACCACTTTCTGTATAAACATGGAATTATCTACACCGATATCTCTGTAAATGAGTAAACATTTAAACCGCTATCTGTATAAACATGGAAATATTTACACTGCTATCTCTATCAACATGGAAATATTTACCACGCTATGTGTATAAACATGGAAATATGTACACCGCTATCTCTGTAAACTTGGAAATATCTACACTGCCGTCTGTATAAAGATGGAAATATCAACAGCACGAGCTGTATAAACATGGAAATATCTCCACCGCCATCTGTAAAAACATGGAAATATCTACACAGTCACCTGTACAAACATGGAAATATCCACACCTCCATCAGAATAAACATGGAAATATTTCCCCTGCCATCTGTATACACATGGAAAAACCTACACAACCATCAGTATAAACATGGAAATATCTGCACCGCTATCTCTGTAAACGTGGAAATCTCTAAACCGCTATCTCTATAAACCTGGAAATATCTACAACGCTATCTGTATAAACATGGAAATATCTACACCGCTATCTGTATAAACATCAAAATATCTACACGGCTATCTGTATAATCATGGACATATGTACACCGCTATCTGTATAAATGTGGAAATATCTACAACGCTATCGGTGTAAAGATGGAAATATGTGCACAGCTATCTGTGTAAACACAGAAATATCTACACCGCTATCAGTATAAACCTGGAAATATCTACACTGCTGTCTCTATAAACATGGAAATATCTACACCGCTATCATTATAAACATGGAAATATCTATGCCGCTGTCTCTAAAAACATGGAAATAACTACACCGCTGTCTCTATAAACATGCAGATATTTACACCGCTTTCTCCATAAACTTGGAAATATCTACACCGCTATCTGTATAAACATGCAAATATCTACACCACTATCTCTGTAAACGTGGAAATATCTACACCGCTATGTGTATAAACGTGGAAATATCTACACCGCTATCTCTATAAACCTGGAAATATCTACACCGCTATCTCTGTAAACGTGGAAATATCTACACCACTTTCTGTATAAACGTGGAAATATCTACACCGCTATCTCTGTAAAGGTGTAAACATTTAAACAGCTACCTGTATAAACATGGAAATAGTTACACCGATGTCTCTATAGACATGGAAATATTTACCACGCTCTTTGTATAAACATGGAAATATGAACACCGCTATCTCTATAAACATGGAAATATCTGCACTTCCATCTGTATGAAGATGGAAATATCACCACTGCGAGCAGTATAAACATGGAAATATCTACACCGCTATCTGTATAAACATGGAAATATCAACACCGCTACCTGTATAAACATGGAAATATTTCAACGCAATCTGTATAATCATGGAAATATCCACACCTCTATCTGTATAAACATGGAAATATCTACACCTCCATCAGTATAAACATGGAAATATGTACACTGCCATCTGTATACACATGGAAATATCTACACAGCCATCAGTATAAACATGGAAATATCTACACCGCTATGTCTGTAAACGTGGAAATATCTAAAGCGCTATCTGTATAAACCTGGAAATATCTACATCGCTATATGTATAAATATGGAAATATGTACACCGCTATCTGTATAAAAATGGAAATATCTACAATGCTATCTGTGTAAAGATGGAAATATCTACACAGCTGTCTGCGTAAACATAGAAATATCTGCACCAGTATCTGTATAAACATGGAAATATTTACACTGCAGTCTCTATAAGCATGGAAATATCTACACCGCTATTATTATAAATCTGGAAATATCTATGACGCTGTCTCTAAAAACATGGAAATAACTACACCGCTGTCTCTATGAACATGTAAATATTTACACCGCTTTCCCCATAAACTTGGAAATATCTACACGGCTATTTCTATAAAGGTGGAAGTATCTACACCGCTGTCTCTATAAACATGGAAATATCTACACCGCTATCTCTGTAAACGTGGAAATATCTACAACGGTGTCTCTGTAAACATGGAAATATCTACACCGCTATCTTTATAAACCTGGAAATATCTACACCGCTATCTCTATAAACGTGGAAATATCTACACAGTTATCAGTATAAACGTGGAAATATCTACACCGCTATCTGTATAAACATGCAAATATCTTCACCGCTATCTCTGTAAACGTGGAAATATCTACACCGCTATGTGTATAAACGTGGAAATATCTACACCGCTATCTCTATAAACTTGGAAATATCTACACCGCTATCTCTGTAAACGTGGAAATATCTAAACCACTTTCTGTATAAACGTGGAAATATCTACACCGCTATCTCTGTAAAGGTGTAAACATTTAAAACGCTACCTGTATAAACATGGAAATATTTACACCGATGTCTCTATAGACATGGAAATATTTACCACACTATTTGTATAAACATGGAAATATGTACACAGCTATCTCTGTTAACACGGAAATATCTACACCGCTATCTGTATAAACATGGAAATACCAACACCGCTACCTGTATAAACATGGAAATATCTTCTACGCTATCTGTATAATCATGGAAATATCCACACTGCTATCTGTATAAACATGGAAATATCTACACCGCTATCTGTATAAACATGGAAATATGTACACCGCTATCTGTGTAAATATGGAAATATCTACACCGCTATCTGTGTAAAGATGGAAATAACCACACCGCAATCTGTGCAAATATGGAAATATCTACACCGCTATCACTGTAAACATGGGTATATCTACACCGCTATCTGTACAAACATGGAAATATCTACACCGCTATCTGTATAAGCATGGAAATATCTAGAACACGATCTGTATAAACATGGTAATATCTACACCTGTATCTTCATAAACATGGAGATACCTACACTGCTATCTGTATAAACATGGAAATACCCACACCGCTATCTGTATAAATATGGAAATATCTACAATGCTATCTGTATAAACATGGAAATGTCTACACCGCTATCTGTATAAACATGGAAATACCTACACAGTCATCTGTGTAAACGTGGAAATATCTACACCACTATCTGTGTAAACATGGAAATATCTACACTGCCATTTATATATACGTGGAAATATCTACAGAGCTATCTCTATAAATATGGAAATATCTACACTGCTATCTCTATAAAATGGAAATAGCCACACGGCTATCAGTATAAACATGGTAATATCTACACCATTATCTGTAAAACATGGAAATATCTACACAGTCATCTGTATAAATATTGAAATCTCTACACCTCCCTCTGTATAAACATGGAAATATCTACACTGCCATCTGTATACACATGGAAATATCTACACAGCCATCTGTATAAACATGGAAATATCTACACCGCTATCTCTACAAACATGGAAATACCTACACACAATCTGTATAAACATGGAAATATCTACACCGCTATCTGTATAAACCTGGAAATATAAACATCGCTATCTGTATAAACATGCAAATATCTACACCACTATCTCTGTAAACGTGGAAATATCTACACCGCTATGTGTATACACGTGGAAATATCTACACCGCTATCTCTATAAACGTGGAAATATCTACACCGCTATCTCTGTAAACGTGGAAATATCTACACCACTTTCTGTATAAACGTGGAAATATCTACACCGCTATCTCTGTAAAGGTGTAAACATTTAAACAGCTACCTGTATAAACATGGAAATAGTTACACCGTTGTCTCTATAGACATGGAAATATTTAAAACGCTCTTTGTATAAACATGGAAATATGAACACCGCTATCTCTATAAACATGGAAATATCTACACTTCCATCTATATGAAGATGGAAATATCACCACCGCGAGCAGTATAAACATGGAAATATCTACACCGCTATCTGTATAAACATGGAAATATCAACACCGCTACCTGTATAAACATGGAAATATTTCAACGCAATCTGGATAATCATGGAAATATCCACACCTCTATCTGTATAAACATGGAAATATCTACACCGCCATCTGTAAAAACATTTAAATATCTACAAAATCATCTGTATAAACACGGAAATATCAACACCTCCATCAGTATAAACATGGAAAGATGTACACTGCCATCTGTATACAAATGGAAATATCTACACAGCCATCAGTATAAACATGGAAATATCTACACTGCTATGTCTGTAAACGTGGAAATATCTAAACCGCTATCTGTATAAACCTGGAAATATCTACATCGCTATATGTATAAACATGGAAATATGTACACCGCTATCTGTATAAATATGGAAATATCTACAACGCTATCTGTGTAAAGATTGAAATAACTACACCGCAATCTGTGCAAAGATGGAAATAGCTACACCACTGTCTGTATAAACATGAAAACATCTACACGGCTATCTGTATAAACATGGAAATATCTACACCGCTATCTGCATAAATATGGAAATATCTACACCGCTATCTCTATAAACATGGAAATGTCTGCACAGCTAACTGTGAACATGGAAATATCTACAACCCTATCTCTATAAACATGGAAATATCTCCAACGCTATCTGTTTAAACATGGAGACATCTACACTGCTATCTGTATAAACATGGAAATAACTTCACCGCTATCTGTATAAACATGGAAATATCTACACGGCTATCTGTATAAACATTCAAATATCTACAATGCTATCTGTGTAAACATGGAAATATCTACACCGCTTTCTGTGTAAACATGAAAATATCTACACCGCTTTCTGTGTAAAGATGGAAATATCTACCCCGCAATCTGTGCAAAGATGGAAATATCAACACCTATATCTGTGTAAAGATGGAAATATCTACACCGCAATCTGAGCAAAGATGGAAACATCTACAACGCTATCTCTGTAAACATGGTAATATCTACACCGCTATCTGCATAAACATGGAAATATCTACACCGCTATCTGTATAAACAGGGAA
The DNA here is from genome assembly GCF_029289425.2 of Pan paniscus. NCBI lineage: Eukaryota > Metazoa > Chordata > Mammalia > Primates > Hominidae > Pan > Pan paniscus. Next base: position 124,066,781 of record NC_073255.2, read on the forward strand.
ATATCTACACTGCCATCTGTATAAAAATGGAAATATCTACACCGCTGTCTCTATAAACATGGAAATACCTACACCACTATCTGTATAAACATGGAAATATCTACACCGCAATCTGTATAAACTTGGAAATATATACACCGCCATCTGTATAAACATGGAAATATCTCCACCGCTATCTGTATAAACATGGAAATATCTCCACCGCTATCTGTATAAACATGGAAATATCTACACTGCCATCTCTATAAAGATTGAAATTTGTACACCGCAATCAGTATAAACATGGAAATAACTTCAACGCTATCTGTCTAAACATGGAAATGCCTACACCGCTATCTGTATAAACTTGGAAATATCTACACGGCCATCTGTATGAACATGGAAAAATCTACACCGCGATCTGTATAAACATGGAAATATCTCCACCGCTATCTGTTTCAACATGGAAATATCTACACAGTCATCTGTATATACATGGAAATATCTAGAACACCATCTCTACAAACATGGAAATATCTACACTGCCATCTGTATACACATGGAAATATCTACACAGCCATCAGTATATACATGGAAACATCTGCACCGCTATATCTGTACACATGGAAATACCTACACTGAAATCTCTATAAACATGGAAATATCTACACCACAATCTTTTTAAACATGGAAATATCCACACCGCCGTCTCTATAAACATGAAAATATCTACAACGCCATCTCCATAAATATGGAAATATCTACACCGCCATCTCTGTAAACATGGAAATATCTACACTGCTATCTTTATAAACATGGAAATATTTACAAAGATATCTCTATAAACATGGAAATATCTACACTGCCATCTGTATACACATGGAAATATCTACACAGCCATCAGTATAAACGTGGAGACATCTGCACCGCTATCTCTATACACATGGAAATAGCTACACCACAATCTCTATAAACATGGAAATACATACACCGCCATGTCTATAAACATGGAAATATCTACACCGACATCTGTATAAAAATGAAAATATCTACACCCCCACCTTCATAAACATGGAACTATCCACACTGCCATCTGTGTAAACATGGAAATATCGACACCGCTATCAGTTTAAACATGGAAATATCTTCACCGTCATCTGCATATACATGGAAATATCTACACCGCTATTTCTATAAAGATAGAAATATCTACACCGCTGTCTGTATATACATGGAAATATCTACACCACTATCTGTATAAACATGGAAATATGTACACCGCTGTGTCTAAAAACATGGAAATATCTACACCGCTGTCTCTATAAACATCGAAATATCTACACCGCTATCTCTATAAATGTGGAAATATCTACAACGGTGTCTCTGTAAACATGGAAATATCTACACCGCTATCTCAATAAACTTGGAAATATCTACACCGCTATCTCTGTAAATGTGTAAACTTTTACACCGCTATCTGTATGAACATGGAAATATTTACACCGCTATCTCTATAAACATGGAAATATCTACACCGCTATCTCTATAAAGATAGAAATAACTACACCGCTGTCTGTATAAACATGGAAATATCTACACTGCTGTCTCTATAAACTTGGAAATATCTACACCGCTATCATTATGAACATGGAAATATCTACACTGCTGTCTCTAAAAACATGGAAATATCTTCACCGCTGTCTCTATAAACATGCAAATATCTACACCACTGTCTCCATAAACTTGGAGATATCTACACGGCTATCTCTATAAAGGTGGCAGTAACTACACCGCTGTCTCTGTAAACATGGAAATATCTACACCGCTATCTCTATAAACTTGGAAATATCTACACCGCTATCTCTATAAACGTGGAAATATCTACACCGCTATCAGCATATACGTGTAAATATCTACACCGCTATCTGTATAAACATGCAAATATCTACACCGCTATCTCTATAAACGAGGAAATATCTACACCGCTATGTGTATAAACGTGGAAATATCTACACCGCTATCTGTATAAACGTGGAAATATCCACACCGCTATCTCGGTAAATGTGGAAATATCTACACCACTTTCTGTATAAACATGGAATTATCTACACTGATATCTCTGTAAATGAGTAAACATTTAAACCGCTATCTGTAAAAACATGGAAATATTTACACTGCTATCTCTATCAACATGGAAATATTTACTACGCTATGTGTATAAACATGGAAATATGTACACCGCTATCTCTGTAAACTTGGAAATATCTACACTGCCGTCTGTATAAAGATGGAAATATAAACAGCACGAGCTGTATAAACATGGAAATATCTCCACCGCCATCTGTAAAAACATGGAAATATCTACACAGTCACCTGTACAAACATGGAAATATCCAAACCTCCATCAGAATAAACATGGAAATATTTCCCCTGCCATCTGTATACACATGGAAAAACCTACACAACCATCAGTATAAACATGGAAATATCTGCACCGCTATCTCTGTAAATGTGGAAATCTCTAAACCGCTATCTCTATAAACCTGGAAATATCTACAACGCTATCTGTATAAACATGGAAATATCTACACCGCTATCTGTATAAACATGAAAATATCTACACCGCCATCTGTGTAAACATGGTAAAATCTCCACCACAATCTGTATAAACTTGGAAATTTCTCCACCACTATCTGTATAAACATGGAAATATCTACACCGCTATCTGTATAAACATCTAAATATCTACATCGCTATCAGTATAAACATGGAAATATCTCCAAAGCTATCTGTATAAACATCAAAATATCTACACGGCTATCTGTATAATCATGGACATATGTACACCGCTATCTGTATAAATGTGGAAATATCTACAACGCTATCTGTGTAAAGATGGAAATATGTGCACAGCTATCTGTGTAAACATAGAAATATCTACACCACTATCTGTATAAACCTGGAAATATCTACACTGCTGTCTCTATAAACATGGAAATATCTACACCGCTATAATTATAAACATGGAAATATCTATGCCGCTGTCTCTAAAAACATGGAAATAACTACACCGCTGTCTCTATAAACATGCAGATATTTACACCGCTTTCTCCATAAACTTGGAAATATCTACACCGCTATCTGTATAAACATGCAAATATCTACACCACTATCTCTGTAAACGTGGAAATATCTACACCGCTATGTGTATAAACGTGGAAATATCTACACCGCTATCTCTACAAACGTGGGAATATCAACACTGTTATCTCTGTAAACGTGGAAATATCTACACCACTTTCTGTATAAACGTGGAAATATCTACACCGCTATCTCTGTAAATGTGTAAACATTTAAACAGCTACCTGTATAAACATGGAAATAGTTACACCGATGTCTCTATAGACATGGAAATATTTACCACGCTCTTTGTATAAACATGGAAATATGAACACCGCTATCTCTATAAACATGGAAATATCTACACTTCCATCTGTATAAAGACGGAAATATCACCACCGCGAGCAGTATAAACATGGAAATATCTACACCACTATCTGTATAAACATGGAAATATCAACACCGCTACCTGTATAAACATGGAAATATTTCAACGCAATCTGCATAATCATGGAAATATCCACACCTCTATCTGTATAAACATGGAAATATCTACACCTCCATCAGTATCAACATGGAAATATGTACACTGCCATCTGTATACACATGGAAATATCTACACAGCCATCAGTATAAACATGGAAATATCTACACCGCTATGTCTGTAAACGTGGAAATATCTAAAGCGTTATCTGTATAAACCTGGAAATATCTATATCGCTATATGTATAAACATGGAAATATGTACACCGCTATCTGTATAAAAAAGGAAATATCTACAATGCTATCTGTGTAAAGATGGAAATATCTACTCAGCTGTCTGTGTAAACATAGAAATATCTGCACCGGTATCTGTATAAACATGGAAATATTTACAATGCAGTCTCTATAAACATGTAAATATCTTCACCGCTATTATTATAAATCTGGAAATATCTATGACGCTGTCTCTAAAAACATGGAAATAACTACACTGCTGTCTCTATGAACATGTAAATATTTACACCGCTTTCCCCTTAAAATTGGAAATATCTACATGGCTATTTCTATAAAGGTGGAAGTATCTACACCACTGTCTCTATAAACATGGAAATATCTACACCGCTATCTCTGTAAACGTGGAAATATCTAAAACGGTGTCTCTGTAAACATGGAAATATCTACACCGCTATCTCTATAAACCTGGAAATATCTACACCGCTATCTCTATAAACGTGGAAATATCTACACCGCTATCTCTGTAAACGTGGAAATATCTAAACCACTTTCTGTATAAACGTGGAAATATCTACACCGCTATCCCTGTAAAGGTGTAAACATTTAAACCGCTACCTGTATAAACATGGAAATATTTACACCGATGTCTCTATACACATGGAAATATTTACCACGCTATTTGTATAAACATGGAAATATGTACACCACTATCTCTGTTAACATGGAAATATCTACACTGCCATCTGTACAAAGATGGAAATATCAAC